>NC_057757.1:8451460-8476906 GCF_004010195.1 Chiloscyllium plagiosum
TATAGTAATCACTTACCTTCCCGACCGGCTTTGCGCTCTGTCTGAACTTCCGCCCAGCTCCCGCCGCTCTCTGCTGCGAAACGACCGTTGGTGTCGAGGTAAGTTCTTTATATAGTAATCACTTACCTTCCCGACCGGCTTTGCGCTCTGTCTGAACCTGCCCAGCTCCCGCCGCTCTCCGTTGCGAAAAGACCGTTGGCGTCGAGGTAAGTTCTTTATATAGTAATCACTTACCTTCCCGACCGGCTTTGCGCTCCGTCTGAACTTCCGCCCAGCTCCCGCCGCTCTCTGATCTTTCTAATAGCCCTTGGTTGTGTAGCAAGACATATGATGTACTCTGTTCAATTTTCTGGGCCATTGTTGAGTTAATGCATTTTATAATAATACCATTCATTCCATTTATTTTGATTCTACTGTTAAACACATTGACTGTCAGAAACATTATATTAGCCAACAGAGTCCGCAGGAGACTCCGGGATCAGATGACTGGGGACAGTGCCAGTGACCCAGAGATGGTGAGTCAGAGGAAATCCATGATTTTGCTGTTTGCTACCTTTTCATGAAGGGCTTACCCCTGAAACATCATCTGTCCTGCTCCTCGGATGCTGCCTGACCTGCTGTGCTTTTCCAGCACCACAACTTTTCAATCCTGACTCTCCAGCATCTGCAGTCCTCATTTTCTGCTGTTTTTTTTAATTTGGCAATTACATCAAGTTATTGGTGATGTTCATTGCTTATTCCATGTTGAAATAATTTGATTACTTGGGATATCCAGTTTTTCTGTCAGCATTTGTAAGAGAGATTGGCTTCATGCTCCAGCTCCTGAGTTGCTGCACAGACACCTTTACTTATGCAGTCACCCAGAGAAAATTCAGAGAAGAGATGGGAAATGGAACAATGCATCCCTTCAGAAAGTTGATCAAAGTAATTCAGTCGTCCTTCCTGCCAATGCCCAATGTCATTAAGAATGTTCACTCGACTCGAAATGTTAACTGTGTTTCTGCTGAGTCTCTCCATCAATTTCCGTTTGTGATCACTGTTAACTGTCCATCTACAGTTTTATATTTTATTTTTCCTGACGTTAATATGCCCAGTTTGTTTTATGCGATGTTTGATTATCTGATCGTTGTAATTTAAAATGATTCTTGTTCAAAAAGTGGTCCAATCTTAAAAAAGAAGTTTTGTAATTGTTCCAAGCATTAACTACCTATTGACTCAAGAGAAAGATTCTGTTCTGAGTTCCCAGGCTTTTGTACGTTTGATCTTTGATGAAAAGCGTTGAGTGTCTTTACACAGTGCAACACCAGCTTTCAGTTCAGGGAGAGTGTGGGAGTAAGCTGTGGTTCACACCAACATAGCCTGGGTTCACACGATCTGTCCTCATGTGAGTGTTTTTTACAGAATTACTGAATTGCTCCAGCACAGACAGAGGTCATTCAGATGTTAGATCTGTGTTGGGTCTGACAAGGAGCAATATACTTAGCGCCAATCCCCAGTGTCTCCCCATCACCCTGCACACTGTGCTAAGTATACACTTCCCTCTTGAACACCTCGATGGAATCTGTCTGCACCATAATCTGAGGTGGTTCACCCAGACACTAATGATTAGCTGCAGGATTGGCTTCCACTCATGTCTCCATTGTTTCTTTCATCAATGGTTTAAAATCTATGTTGATGTGTTTGTCATCAATGGGAGCATTAGATTAGATTACATTACAGTGTGGAAATAGGCCCTTCGGCCCAACAAGTCCACACCGACCCACCGAAGTGCAACCCACCCATACCCCTACATTTACCCCTTACCTAACACTACGGGCAATTTAGCATGGCCAATTCACCTGACCTGCACATCTTTGGACTGTGAGAGGAAACCGGAGCACCCGGAGGAAACCCACGCAGACACGGGGAGAACATGCAAACTCCTCACAGTCAGTCACCTGAGGCGGGAATTGTTTATTCATTTTCAATTCTGTCTGGAACACCCATGCTTTGTTTTCCTATATGACACCAGTTGACACCAAACTTTCAGGCTTGGTGGACAGCAAAGTAGATTACCTCAGAGTACAGTGGGATCTTGGTCAGATGGGTCAATGGGCTGAGGAGTGGCAGATGGAGTTTAATTTAGATAAATGTGAGGTGCTATATTTTGGAAATGCAAATCAGAGCAGGACTTATACATTTATTAGGATGGTCCGAGGGACCAATGAGACATTGGAGTGAAGGTTCATAGCTCCTTGAAAGTAGAGTCACAGGTAGACAGGATAGACAGGTAGACGGTGTTTGGTATGCTTTCCTTTATTTGTCAAAGTATTGAGTAAAGCAGTTGGGTGGTCATGTTATGGCTGTACAGGATATTCGTGAGGCCACTGATGGAATATTGTGTGCAATACTGATCTCCTTCTGATCAGAATGATGTCATGAAACTTGAAAGAGTTCAGGAAAGGTTTACAAGGATGTTGCCAAGGTATTTGAGCTATACCGAGAGGCTGAATAGAGTGGGGCTGTTTTCCCTGGAACGTTGGAGGCTGAGGGCTGACCTTATACAGATTTATAAAATCAGGAGGGGCATAGATAGGCTAAGTAGACAAGGTCGTTTCCCTGTTGTGGGGGAGTCCAGAACCAGAGGGCATAGCTTTAAGGTGTGAGGGGAAAGACATGGACGGGACCTAAGGGGCAACTTTTTCACTCAAATGGTGGTTAGTGTATGGAATGGGACATCAGCAGAAGTGGTAGAGGCTGGTACAATTTGAACTTTTAAAAGTCATCTGGATGGGGATATGAATTGGAAGGGTTCAGAGGGTTATGGTTGAGGTACTGACAAATGGGACTAGATTGGGTTGGGATATCTGGTCCGTATGGACGAGTTGGAGTAAAGGGTCTGTTTCATTGTTCTACATCTCTATGACTCAAATTAATCCCACAACTAATGTTTTTTATTCTGTTTGGAAAACAATATCAATCTCTCAATTCTACTCACCTAACTGATATTCCTCATGGTTTACCCAAATTCATGAATCTGTTCCTCTCTCTTTCTCTACATCTTACCGTCCGTGCATCTTTGCCAAAGTGTGACATTAAACCAGACACTACCCCCTGTGCCAGGAGGCTCTGTGTTAGACTCACATTGAACGTAAACACTTTGTTTCCCACAAGCCCCTGGTAATAAAGCCTTGGGTTTCCAATAACTTCATGACTGACTCTCTGCCTCCCATCCTTCGAAATGCTGTTGAATCCAGGCCCAGTCATACCAATCTCTCCTCATACAGCAGCCCTGCCCTCCCCGATATCAGCCTGGTGTACATTTGCTGCACTCCCTCTTCCTCCTTTAATGACAAAGATATAAATGCTCAGGCCCCGCTTTTCCTGGAACCCCTTTAGAGTTGTCTGTTCTCTATTAGATTAGATTAGATTAGATTACAGTGTGGAAACAGGCCCTTCGGCCCAACAAGTCCACACCGACCCACCGAAGCGAAACCCACCCATACCCCTACAATTACCCCTTATCTAACACTACGGGCAATTTAGCACGGCCAGTTCACCTACCCTGTATATCTGTGGTTGGGACCAGATTGGGTTGGGATATCTGGTCCGTATGGACGAGTTGGAGTGAAGGGTCTGTTTCATTGTTCTACATCTCTATGACTCAAATTAATCCCACAACTAATGTTTTTTATTCTGTTTGGAAAACAATATCAATCTCTCAATTCTGCTCACCTAACTGATATTCCTCATGGTTTACCCATATTCATGAATCTGTTCCTCTCTCTCTCTCTACATCTTACCGTCCGCACATCTTTGCCAAAGTGTGACATTAAACCAGACACTACTCCCTGTGCCAGGAGGCTCTGTGTTAGACTCACATTGAACGTAAACACTTTGTTTCCCACAAGCCCCTGGTAATAAAGCCTTGGGTTTCCAATAACTTCATGACTGACTCTCTGCCTCCCATCCTTCGAAATGCTGTTGAATCCAGGTCCAGTTGTGCAATGTCTCCTCATACAGCAGCCCTGCTCTCCCCGATATCAGCCTGGTGTACATTTGCTGCACTCCCTCTTCCACCTTTAATGACAAAGATATAAATGCTCAGGCCCCGCTTCTCCCGGAACCCCTTTATAGTTGTCTGTTCTCTATTATATTGTCCCTTTGTGATCCTCTGACCAAAAGGAACCAATTGATAATTGTTACTACCTCAGTGGTTTTAACTTCCCCAGGTCTGTGGTCACTTCTGAAGGGGATGACTTGAGTCTTTACAAATTGAAACGACCTGATGAAAAGTTTCAAGGCAAGTGGGGAGTATTCCATTACACTACTAAGCTTTGCCTTGCAGATGATAGACAGGCTTTGGAGAGTCCGGAGATGAGTTACTGAGTGCATTATTCCTTGTTCGGACTTGCTGTGGGTAGTATGTGTCTCCCTACAGTACATGGACTGCGGGGATGAAGAATGCAGCTCACCCCCACCTTCTGAAGAATAACTTGGGATGAGAGATAAATGCTGCTGCACACAGAGACGATTGCATCCCACGAGATGCTAAAAAAGCCAGATCATTTATGAGGCTAGCTTAGTTACAATTCTCGTCAATGGCTCTAGGACGTTGTTTTTGGGGAAATCAGTGACTGGCCTCATTGAAGATCCCCATTGAATTATGCCAACACTGGATCAATCTATATACTGACAATTAACCCCACTCCCAACTCTTATAATTTCTATGCAATGTTTGTTCTTGTTTCAAAAGAACATGGACTATTCTATAAATGTTCAGATTTGGACCAATCCTTGTAATGGGGAAGAAGGAATAGCGTTAACTGGTCAGGATACGCCCTGTTCATGTATAAATTCCCCTTACAATAGTTGTTGATTTCGTTGCTTTTGTTTGTGGTTGTTACTGGGCTACATTATCTTTGGACCTGACTTTGTGATCTGATGAATTTTCTCTCCTATAAATAATGGAAGTTTTCTCAATCTCTCAAAGAGTGAACTGGCCAATCCTTGAGCAAATTCATTGAAGTAACTATTATTACAAAAGGGAAACCATGTCTCTTAGTTTTATGCTCAAGCTGAAGATTCTGTGGGCGATCAATGATATACAGAGGATTTACTACCCGGTCTTAGCTGCTGTTGGTGTCCCGGGTAAGTTATACTTTGAAGGATGATGTTTCAAAAATTGGAATTTAATCGTAAGTGTTATCTTAATTATTTTACCACTTTTTTTTTATCTTGCTTGCATTTCAGCCATCAGAAGATTTTTTTTTGTAGAATTCATGAACATCATGTCATTTGTGAGGTAAAAAAAAGTTAGTCCATTACTCACTTCCTTCTTTCTTTCTTTCTTTCTTTTTCCTTCTTTCTTCCCATCTTTCTCTCTCTTTCTTTCTTCCCATCTTTCTTTCTCCTCCTTTCTTTCCATCTTTCCTCCTTTCCTTTTTCTTCCAGCATTTCTTTGCTTCTTTTTTAATACCTTTCATACTATTTTTCTCTTTGCTTCTTTTAAACTTGCCATTCAAACAGTTTCCTCTAGGAATGGGATTAAAGAAAAACTAATGAGCAATTCATAAAATGTCTCCATGACCCACTGGAATGGATCAAAACATCGAAGACCCTGAATGGCTCATTTCTGATTCAACATTTCTCTCTTGTAAGAAAATGTGGCTCCAATTTACAAAGTCATTCCTTTTGTATTTGCCAAAATCATTTCTTATGTTTTAATCATGTTTCACTGATCCATGATTTGTGGGCAAACTCAGCACAATTCATCATTCATTAGGCTGTTTAGTAAGGAATCTCACAGAAAGTCAAGTACTGAAACAATAATTCAAACTTTATTAAGATCTCCCAAGTAAGCAGGTATAAGGCATGCGACCTAACTTAGCTCTTCCCTGATTAATGGTGAAATCTGTCCAGGATTTCAATCAACTATGGTCTGTCTCAGGAAGTCTCCAGGGTTCGATCCTTGTCCAGAGTTGTTTTTTGAAAGTTTGCAATTGAGTTGTTCTGCTGTTGGGTCCTTATGCAATTTTATTTCTTTGAAGTCTGTGAAGTGACATTATTGATGATTGGATAGCTACTTTCATCACAAACAAAGTAACTCCTTTGTTTCTGGTTACATTCAGGGTTAGCTGTTTGTTTAAAACACAGCTTTTCCTGCAATTAACCCCTTTCCTTCAGATCATACTGCTGAATGCAGGTCTTAATTGTTCATGTCTCATGAAAGAGCAGAACATCAAGCAAGTGTTATGCCCTCTGACTGAGGGAGCTGATTGTTCACGTTGTTTCTGTAACTCCTTCCCAGGGATGGTCAATGCACATGTTGCTGTAACTGCTATTGTATCAGTTTCTCATTGTCCCATTCATCCCAAGAAACAGTCTATTCGAAGGTCATCACTGCTTCTCTACGCGTGTGACAAATTAATCTTTTTGATTCGTTCAATCCATGATTAGTTATGAAAGTGGTGAATTTTACATTGTCACACATTACGTTGTGATTTTTTTGGCTGCACCGTTATCATTGCCTTTGACTGCAGTTTTTCCATTCACTGACAAGCGCCATATTTAAAATCCATTCTGGATGGAATGTTAAATAGCAAATTTGTGATAAAGTTTCAGTTTGATGCAAAAACATGGGCTACCCGTTAAGAATGGGTTTCAATATTGCACTTTAAATAAAGCAATAAAAAGTATTTCTTCATTATATCAGAGCAATAAATGAATTTATTTATCTTCTTCTTTCAAGTTAATGTGATTGCAATAATGATCCTGGTTCGGGCGAAGTGTGGCCTTTCCAAATGTGTCACTCATTACCTGGTGGCTATGGCAACGGCGGATCTACTGGTCATTATCTTCGATCTGATACTACGACAAATTCCTATCACATATCGGGAGGATTTTTTTTTCCTACATTATGTCTCCTTGTGCAACATCCACGCTATTCTGCTTTATGCAGCCACAGACTGCTCTGTCTGGTTCACGGTCACGTTCACCTTTGATCGGTTTGTGGCCATATGTTGCCAAAAGCTGAGAAGTAAACATTGCACCAAGAAAACAGCGGGTGTGGTTTTAGGAACAGTGACTGTGCTGAGTTGTTTGAAGAACATTGTCTGGTATTTCATGTATTCCCATCGATATTGGCTTTCTAATAGTCCATGGTTTTGTCAAGTTCATCCAAATGTAAGTACATCAATTGTCTGGACTATTGTTGAATTAATGCATTACATCATAACACCATTCATTCCATTTATTCTGATTCAACTGTTAAACACATTGACAGTCAGAAACATTATATTAGCCAACAGAGCTCGCAGGAGACTCCGGGCTCAGACGACTGGGGACGGTGTCAGTGACCCAGAGATGGGGAGTCGGAGGAAATCCATGATTATGTTATTTATTATATCTGGCAATTTCATCATGTTATGGGTGGTGTTCATTGCTTATTCCATACTGAAACGATTTGATTACTTGGGATACCCAGTTCCTCTGCCAACATTTGTAAGTGAGATTGGCTTTATGCTCCAGCTCCTGAGTTGCTGCACAAATACCTTTATCTATGCAGTTACCCAGAGGAAATTCAGAGAAGAGATGAAGAATGGAATAATGTATCCCTTCACAAAGTTGAGCAAAGTAATTCGATGATGTTTCCTTGCTAATGCTTGAAACGCTAAATATGTATTTTCGCAGGATTAAGATTCCGATCAGAGATCCCAGGCTTTATGTACGCTTGATCCTTGCTGAAGGGCGCTGAGTGTCTTTGCACAAAGCAATACCAGCTTTCAGCTCAGGGGTGGTGTGGGAGTAAGCTGTGGTTGTGAAAACTTGACAGCAACACAGCGTGAGTTCACACTGTCTGTCCTGACTGTGGCTGTTTCTTTCAGAAATTACTGAATTGGTGCAGCACAGAAAGAAGCCATTCAGATGTTGTACCTGTGCTGGCTCTGAGAAGGAACAATTCCCTCAGTGTCACTCTATGGTCTTCTCTCTGTAGACTAATACACTATTGTGTGTCAATAAACCTCAGCTACCCTCAGTGCAGCTACGTATTAAGAAATCTCACAGACAATCGAATACTGAAACAAATATTTAAACCCTATTGCACGTAGCGGCCAAAATCAGACCCCTAAAGTCAGCAAGTTAAGTCTCACACCCCAACTTGTCTCTTAATGACGGAGATTAGCTACGATTCTAACCAACACAGTCTGTCTCTGGATGTCCAGGATCGATCCTTGTGCAGTTTTCCAGAGTTCTGACTCGGAGGAATCTTGGAGTTGAATTCTGATACAATTTTCAATCCTTCAAGTCTGTGACGTGACATTATTGATGATCCTTTCGATCCTTTCATCCACAATACCTCCGCAACCAGTACGTCTGCAGCTTGTCCCCTAACAGGAGCTTCCTTACTCCCTGTTACATTTGGCATTGACTCGTCTGTTTGAAGACACAGCTTCCCTGTGAGCACCTCCTTAAATTCCTCTGCCGGGAATCATTTCTCCTTGTGGCACATGGTAAACAGTTTATTCCTGACAGAGTTATTGCTGCTTCTTTTAATCTGTGAAAACTAATTGAAGTCCTGATGTTTACACTGTCGCAACCCACTCTCCAAAACTCACTCCTTGACTTCCTGACCCACAGACCACAATCAGTAAGAATAAGCAACAACACCTCCTCCAGCATAATCCTCAATCCCAGTGCCCCACAAGGCTGTGCACTCATCCCCACCGCCCCCCACCATCCTCCTTATACACTCACTGTGAGGCCAAATTCCAACCCAACGCCATTTACAAGTTTGCTGACATCACCACCGATGTAGGCCCGATCTGAAACAATGATAATACCCAAGACAGAAAATAGATTAAGTGCTTACTGGCTTGGCGTACAGACACCAATCTCTCCACAAAATGAAGGAATTTGTCATTAAGTTCAGGAAGCGGAGTGGAGGGAATGCTCCTGACTGGATCAGTCGGGCTGAGGGGGAGATGGTCGACAGCGTCAAGTTCCTGGGAGTGATGATCGCCAACAATCTGGCCTGGTCCACCCATGTCAACGCAACGCTCAAGAAAGCACAACAACATCTCGAAAGCATAGAAAGCATCCTAACTTATCTTCTGTAGTGGGCAAAATGCTTTAGACTATCATCAATTCTAACTCCATTTTCCAGGACCTGACCCATAGCCTTGTTAGCCTTGGCATCATAAATGCACATTTAAATATTTCTATAATCTTATGTGGATGCTAACCTCTCCCTCCCTTACAATACTTTCAATGTGTTGAAAAATGTGATGCTGGAAAAACACAGCAGGCCAGGCAGCATCCGGGGAGCAGGAGAATCAACGTTTCGTGCAGTCTTCAGGAATGCTTATGCCCGAAATGTCGATTCTCCTGCTCCTCGGATGCTGCCTGGCCTGCAGTGTTTTTCCAGAACCACATTTTTTAACTCTGGTACTCCAGCATCTGCAGTCCTCACTTTCTCTTAATACTTTCAATGTGGTCTACTCACCGTTGTCCACAATTCCAAAATTACCTGCTTGCTCTCAAACTCTTTGCCTCAACTAATAAAGGCAAGTGTGCCATATGCCTCCTTAACCAATTTATCCCCATGTCCTGACACCTTACAAATTCCAGAGAGCGTGCACACCATTGTACCTCTGATCCTCAGTGCCTCTCAAGGTCCTATCATTCATAGACTATTGCCTTGCCTTGGTTGTCCTGCACAAGTGCATCACCCTGCCCCCATCCGGATTCAATTCCATCTGTCATTGATCAGACCATCTGACCAGCCCAGCTACATCTTCCTGTCAGCTAAGGCTCATGTCCTCACTGTTTACCACTTCACCACTTTTCGTATCCTCCAGGAACTTACTGACCAACTCTCCTACATTCAAGTCTCAATTATTCACACAAATCACAAGCAACAGGGGCTACAACACTGCCCCCAGCTGGATCCCATTGGACACAGACTTCTCAAAAGGGGTTCACAAAAACACCCCTGAACTACCCCCCTCTGCTTCCTGCCACTCAATAAATTGTGGATCCCATTTGCCAAATTTCCTTGGATCCCCTGGTTTCTGTCCTTTGCCATCAGTCTCCTATGCAGGACCTGACCAAAAGCCTTGCTGAAGTCCACGTAGTTAATACCAAAAGCATTGCCTTCAACTGCACAGCTTGTCCCCTCTGAAATATTTCTTCAAGTTTGCTAGAGATGAACTCCTTTTAATAAAACCACACTGACTCTTTTTGTCTAATCCCTACCTTTCCAAAAGCAGATTAATTCTCTTCCTCAAAATCGCTTCCATTAGTTTCCCTATCACTGAGTTTACAGTGACTGGCCAGTAGTTCCTGGTTTATTCCTTGCTCCCTTCTTGAATAACAGTCCCATATTGATTATTCTGCAGACATCTGGTATCTGGGCTGTGGTCAGAGGGGATTTGAAAGTTATTGCCACTGTCCCTGCTCTTTCCACCCTTACCTCACTCAATAATCAGCAGTGCATTCCATCCTCCAGGTTTATCTATATTTAAGACAGCAAGACGATTCACAACCTCCTGTCTGTTGATGCTAATTTCTTCAAATACGTTTCAATCCTTCTTCTTGATTGCCCCATCACCACTCTCACTTGTGAACACAGACACAAAGTATTCATTGAGCATCCCAGCCACATCATCTAGCTCTGTGAACAAAGTGCCACCAGGGTCCTCAGCAGACCCAACTCTTTCCATCCTTACCCCTTTATATTGAATGTACTTGCAAAAAGCCTCAGAATCTCCCTTTATTTTTCCTGCTAGTATTCTTGCATGACTCTTTTTTCGTCTCTGCAAAGTTCCTTTTTAAGCTTCCCCTTGGACAGTCTATGCTCCTTGAGGGCTTCTACTGATTTGTTCCCTCAGTATCTGCCATAATTCTCCCTTTTTTCTCTTGATCCAATACTGTAGCTCTCTCAACATCAAGTCTTTCCAGTTTTTGCTCAATCATTATCAATATAGTTGGGTTTGGTCATGCTAACAGCAACGTGAAACAACAGAGAGAAAATGATTTTGAGACACCATGAGTGTAATGAAACTGATTAGAGCTGCTTGCCGAAGTCTTTGAATGTCCTGAACCGCTCCCTGAAATGTGTTTTCTCCCTTGGCCAGCATTTCATAGATATCTTTGAAAACATAAAAGTGAAATTTGGGAGAATGGATAACAATAATTGTTTGCGATTTTTGAGAAGATTTGAAGCTCAGATTGATGATAACTATGTAAGTTAGGTCGTTGAAATGGAAGGTTTGTTTTCTGACGTTTCGTCACCATGACTAGGTCACATCATCAGTGAGTATCTCCAGTGTTTTAAAATGCTTTAAAATAACTTGAATCCTTTCTGGAGCCCATGGAATCCTGAGGGACATAGATTTCCACAGATATTCTGTTCCATGTATATCAAAACATCCCTGTTTGATTTATGAGTCCCTGTAACTGTGGCTGACCCTTTAGAAAAGAAAGGTATATTCTTCCTTCTTGTTGTAATTTGTAGCTTTCGGCGACATCTTTATTTTCCTGACAAGGAAGTTATTCTAATTTTATCTCAATAAACACAAGTTACTGCCTTTGTTAAATTAATTCATGGCACACGAGTGTCAATGGCTCAGTCAGCATTTATTGTACATCCCTAGTTGCCCCTTGAGAAGGTGGGGGTGAGCTGCCTTCCTGAACTGCTGTTTTCCGTGTGATGTAGGGGCACACACAACACCAATAGGGAGGGAATTCCAGTATTTTGACCAAGTGACATTGACACAAGGGCAACATATTTCCCAGTTAGGGCAGTGAGTGGCTTGGAGGGGAACTTGTAGGGTGTGGGGAGAGTGTTTCCTGGTGTCTGCTGCCCATGTCCTTCTTGAGCCTTATTGTTTGTACGGTGCTGTCTGAGGAGCCTTGGTGCCCTGGCAGGTCAAGTGGTATTTTCCCCACAAAGCTCAAAATATCTTGTTGTCCAGAATGTGTTTTCGTCCAATCCCACCACAAGCTTGTCCTCCAACAGATAAATTTTAGAAACGTTTGAGTTTTATTTTGTGAAAAATATATCGGCCACTCAATTGGTGCAGCGCCAGAAGTGAGAAATAAGTGTGACAAATTGTAATCCTAATCTGTTGCAACACTGCTGTCTCAGTTGAGATTTCTTTCATGAGGGGCACGTACGTAATGGAGAATGGAATGCGTGGAGGAATATTACTGCTCCAACTGTGCTGTGATTCCAATTGAGGAGCTATCTCTCAATTAGAAAAGAAGGCTCACTCTGCATTCATCATCACCCAGAGTCAGTTGGAGCCTCATGTCAAGTGCGACTTACTTTGACAACATGAGCGTGTCTTTCACGGAGTGTCCTTTTGTGGAATGACCAGCCATTGTGCAGACACTAATCATTTACTATCCGATTCGAGCAGCTGCTGGAATCCCCAGGAGGTTAATTCCAGCATTAGATATGTTCTGTCTGTGTTGGTGCTCTTATCAAAGTGGCTGATCAAGTATTTTCTTTCCCCCTTTATGAACTGAAGTAAATGTTTTTTTTGTCTTCTACATCTCTATTTCATTGGAAGTATTGCTTCATTGTAATCCCTGACGAAGGCACACTTCCTGCCTTTCATCGTTGCAATTAAACTATGGGAAGTATTGTATCTTCAACCAGGCTTGGAATATAACCTGAGGACTACCATTTCTCAGGTGAGGTTGAGAAGGGAATGTCAGGATAACCTCAGCTAGAGCAGGAATTGAACCCGTGTAGTCGCTCTTGCTCCGCACTACAACTCAGCTTCCCAATCACTGAGCTAACCAACCCCTACCACTGTGCTGTTGATTTATGATTAGAATCTGTTTGATTCATTCATGGGGTGTGGAAGTCACTGACTAAACACACAAACAGAGTAAATCGGGGAAGGGGTAGGCCATTCAGCCCTTTGAGTCTGCTCCGCCATTCAATATGATCGTGGCTGCTCATCCAACTCAGGGTCCTGTTCCTGCTTTCTCCCTAATCCCTCTAGCCCTATGAAGTATCGGTCAGCATTTATTACTAACAGAGCAGTTAGGAGTCAGCCCATTGTTGTGGTCTGGACTCATATGCTGCTCAGATTGCATAAAAATAGCAGTTTTCCGTCCTCGAACAATATTGGTGAATCAGTTGTTTGTTTCAAAAAACATTGTCAGCAATCTAAGACTCTTGGTACTCAGGCAATAATCTGTTGTTACGTTATTTCATTCCCTCTGGATTGAATGTTTTGAAGAAGTAACAAAGAGGATTGATGAGGGCAGAGTGGGAGATGTGAACTATATGGACTTGAGTAAGGCAGTTGACAAGGTTCCCCATGGGAGACTGATGAGCAAGGTTAGGTCTCATGGAATACAGGGAGAACTACCCATTTGGATACAGAACTGGCTCAAAGGTAGAAGACAGAGGGTGGTGGTGGTGGGTTGTTTTTCAGACTGGAGGCCTGTGACCAGTGGAGTGCCACAAGGATCAGTGCTGGGTCCTCTGCTTTTCGTAATTTATATAAATGATTTGAATGTGAGCCTAAGTGGAATAGTTAGAACATTTGCAGATGACACCAACATAGGAAGTGTAGTGGACAGCGAAGAAGGTTACCTCAGATGACAACAGGATCTTGATCAGACGGGCCAATGGGCTGAGATGTGGCAGATGGAGTTTAATTCCGATAAATGCGAGGTGCGGCATTTTGGGAAAGCAAATTTTAGCAGGACTTACACACTTAATGGTTAGGTCCTAGGGAGTGCTGCTGAACAAAGAGACCTTGGAGTGCAGGTTCGTAGCTCATTGAAAGTGGAGTCGCAGGTAGATAAGATAGTAAGGAAGGCGTTTGGTATATTTTCCTTTATCAGTCAGAGTATTGAGTACAGGAGTTGGGAAGTAATGTTGCGGGTGTACTGGACATTATTTAGGTTACTGTTGGAATATTGCGTGCAATTTTTTTATCAGAAAGATGTTGTGAAACTTGAAAGGGTTCAGATTAGACTGACAAGGATGTTGGCAGGGTTGGAGGATTTGAGTTATAGGGAGAGGCTGAACAGGCTGGGGCTGTTTTCCCTGGAGTATCGGAGGCTGAGGGGTGACCTTATCGAGGTTAACAAAATTATGAGGGGTGTGGATAGGATAAATAGACAAAGTCTTTTCCCTGGCATCGGGGAGTCCAGAACTAGAGGGCATAGGTTTCGGGTGAGAGGGGAAAGATATAAAAGAGACCTAAGGGGCAATTGTTTTACACAAAGGGTGTTATGTGTATGGAATGAGCTGCCAGAGGAAGTGGTGGTGGCTGGTACAATTGCAACATTTAAAAGGCATTTGGATGGGTATATGAATAGGAAGTGTTTGGAGGGATATGGGCCGGATGCTGGCAGGTGGGACTAGATTGGGTTGGGATATCTGGTCAGCATGGATGGGTTGGACCGAAGTGTCTGTTTCCATGCTGTACGTCTCTAAGACTCTATGACTCTGGAGAAAGTATGTCTGTCTTTAACTCAGGATACCAGATCTGATCAGAGGACTCCAACTGTGGTCTAACTGAGATGGTATTAATTGCAAAGAATCAGCATTTTCATTCTTTTTTTTATTTAAGATTAGGGCTTGCTACAATTTGCTTGCAATGTTTTTGTTCTTCCATCTTAGTCTAGTTTTGACTGATATCAATGAGCAATTTGACTTCCTCACTGCCTCCCTCACGTCCACAATAACATTCACTGATTCAGTGGTTAGCACAGCTGCCTTGGGTTTGGTTCCAGCCTTGGACAATTGTCAGTGTGGAGCTTGCATGGTCTCTCTGTGTCTGCGTGGGTTTCCTCTGGGTGTTCCAGTTTCCTCCCACAGTCATAAAAATGTACAGGTTAGGGTGGATTGGCCATATTGAAATTGTCCATAGTGTTCAGGGATGTGTAGGTTGAGTAAATAATTCACAGTAAATCTGGGGTTGCAGGTCACCAAATCAAAAACGTCCAGTTAATTCTTAGTTGCCAGAAGTTGAAGACTAAATATTGCAGTGAAAGAACAGCAACTGCAATCATTGGATCGATCTGTCCCGTCTTCTGTTTAAAGAAAGTACCTTGGTACTTTAAGCATGAATGTATAATTAGAAAGGACAATGTACCAGAGGGTTGCAACAGAAAGCGAGATTATTATGGTGTAAATGCTTGGATAGTATATAAATGCATTCACCACTGTTTCACACCACTGCTGCCAATATTTCTGATATTGCTGCTTCATGCACTGACAGTCAGCCCCATTTTAGCATCCAGTAAGTTCCAACAGAGGTTACGGACCAGCTGGGATCATCGGAATCACAATGATCCCGAGATGGAGAACTGGAGTAGGCCTGTCGTCTTCATCTCTGCCATATCGGGAATCTCCATCCTGCTCTGGCTTTCCTGTGCCATCTACTTCTTCCTGATCCATGTCGCACACCATTATCTTTCACCTGGTTTCGGTGACCCTATGTCCATTCTTGACCAAACCCAGTCCCATGCTCCTCCTTTGGAGCTGCTGCCCAAACACATGTATTTATGCAGTGAGCCAGAGGGAATTTCGAGAACAGCTCATCAATGGGGTGAAGATATCCACTGAAAGCAATGTCTCAATTCATGAGAAAATCAGAGATACCGAGAGTTTCCCAGAATTAGATCTTGCTTGTATCCCATATCCCACCTGATATATGACCTGAACTGAGTCTATCTTTTCCGCAAAACGCTACAATGTATAATAATTGAAATGGACTAAATAAGAATGAATGAGCTGGGGATATGGCTTGTGTTAGGGATTATGTTCGATTGCACTAGTGTCACCAGTTTAAAGGGGTTATAGCTCATTGGTGCCATTATTGTTGGTAATCACTCACTGACAGGTGTGATTGACCACCTTGGAAATTCCGTGTCACTGCTCACAGGTTCTGTGGAGCTCTGAGAGGCTGATGATCCCAATCCTAGAGCCACATCTCTCACCACACATTTGGCAGGTGTTTCTGGGACGGTGGAATTGGTCCCTGGTCTTGGAATCACTGGCATTTCTTTTCCTGGTTCCTTTTCTGTTCTTCCTCTTCCTGACACGTGTTCTCACAGAGTGATGTTCCTTTATGCAGGAGCATCCTGTAAGGCAGTTTCGCCTGAACCAGGGTCTCCCACTCCCTGAGCACTGGCTCAGTGGATAGCACTGCTACCGCACAGTGCCAGGCACCTGGATTTGAGTGCCGCCTTTGTCGACTGTTTCTGTGAAGTTGTATGATCTCCCTGCGTCTGGGCAGATTTCCTGCGAATGCGCTGGTTTCCCCCCATGATGGTGGTTATGTAATTTGCCATGCTGAATTGGCCTGTAGTGTCCAGGATTGTGTAGATTAAATGGATGACCCATGATAAATTTAGGAAGGTGGGTGTAGGTTACCCTTTGAAAGATCAGTACAGACATGTTGGGCCAAATGGCCCCTTCTATACTGTACGGCCACTATGATTGATATCAATGTTGCATTTCTTGAAACTTAGAGAAGCCGGCGTTGAACTCGGGTATAAAACGTTAAAAATCACACAACACCAAGTTATAGTCCAATAGGTTTATTTGGAAGCACTAGCTTTCAGAGCACTGCTCGTTGATCAAGTGGTTGTAGGAGCAGCGCTCTGAAAGCTAGTGCTTCCAAATAAACCTGTTAGACTATAACCTGGTGTCACATTTCCTGAATGGAGTCTTTCAAATCTTTCATTTTCTCCCCTCTCCTTCATTTTTGCACAGGTCTAGGCACAGCACTGAGATTTGGGCCACATCAAACAAATGGCTTGAGAATCTCAACCAGTCTAGCAACATCTGTGGAGAGAAAGCAGAGTTATTGTTTTGAGTGTGAGAAACAGAGAAGCTAGGAGCAGGAGCAGGCCATTAAACCCTCGAGCCTGCTTCACCATCCAATATGATCCTGACAGATCACTGAGTTCAATGCTCTAATCCTGAAATCCCCCATATCCCCTGATCCCTTCAGCCACAGAAGCTGTACCTGCCTCCTTCCGGATGGAAAAGAATCCAGGCCCCTTTCTACACGGTTTGTTTTGGTGAGGCTTGGGCACTGGAAGTGAACTATAACATTTAATGAACCAACAAAATACCCAAACGTGTTCATAGCAGCAGACAAACAGGTGAGACAACACACATAAAAAATACACAGAGGGGAATATTAGAATGCACAAATCGTCAAATATGTGAAACTTCAGAAACACAAATGTACAGGTAGATAGTAAGAGAGGGAGTCAGACAGAAATGCCAGGAGAAAGCAGACAATTCATGTGATTCATACTTTCAACAAAGAAAAATTCTGGGACGTAAAGACCAATGTGCTTTAAGGGAAATGTGACAACATCCATAAAGATATTACAGTCAAAAGTATCAATGCCCACAATTAAATAAAGAATTGTTAGCAGGCAAATGGCATTGTTGATTATAGTTGAAATGGTTCAAGGAGTTAAATAGTGACTCTGTGTCAGTTTACAGGCCATAAGAAATCACCCATACATTTTAGGAACACAAGGGACAAGTGAGAATGACGAACTGAGGACAACAACACAGTTTTGGTGATATCAATCTTATTTTAAGTTGACAAATCCCTGGAGCACAGTGACTGTGCTGAGTTGTTTGAAGAACATTTTCTGGTATTCAAGTAGATACTGATCTTTCTAATAGCCCTTGGTTTTGTAGCAAGACGTATGACGTACTTCGTTCAATTACCTGGACTATTGTTGAATTGATGCATTACATCATAACACCATTCATTCCATTTATTTTGATTCTACTGTTAAACACATTGACAGTCAGAAACATTATATTAGCCAACAGAGCTCGCAGGAGACTCCGGGCTCAGACGACTGGGGACAGTGTCAGTGACCCAGAGATGGGGAGTCGGAGGAAATCCATGATTATGTTATTTATTATATCTGGCAATTTCATCACGTTATGGGTGGTGTTCATTGCTTATTCCATACTGAAACGATTTGATTACTTGGGATATCCAGTTCCTCTACCAACATTTGTAAGAGAGATTGGTTTCATGCTCCAGCTCCTGAGTTGCTGCACAAACACCTTTATTTATGCAGTTACCCAGAGGAAATTCAGAGAAAAGATGGGAAATGGAACAATGTATCCCTTCACAAAGTTGGCCAAAGTAATTCAGTGATGCTTCCTGCCAATGACCAATGTCATTAAGAATGTTCTCTGGACTTGAAATGTTATCTGTGTTTCTGCTGAGTTTCTCCATCAATTTCAGTTTGTGATCACTGTTAACTGTCCATCTACAGTTTTATATTTTACTTTACCTGACCAGTTTGTTTCAGTCAATATTGGATTATCTGATCGGTGCGCTTTTAAATGATTCTTGTTCATAAAGTGGTCCAATCTTAAAAAGAAGTTTTGTGATTGTTCCAAGCATTAAATACCTATTGACTCAAGAGTAAGATTCCAATCTGAGATCCCAGGCTTTATGTATGCTTGATTCATGATGGAGAGCGCTGAGTGTCTTTACACAGTGCAACACCAGCTTTCAGTTCAGGGATAGTGTGGGAGTAAGCTGTAGTTGTGAAAATTTCACAGCAACACAACCTGGGTTTACACTGTCTGTTCCTTACTGTGGGTGTTTCTTACAGAATTACGGAATTGGTCCAGCACACACAGAGACCATTCAGATGTTGTATCTGTGCTGGCTCTGAGAGGGTGCAGTACACTTAGTGCCACTCCCCAGTGTCTCCCCATCACCCTGCACCTGTGCTAAGTATACACTTCCTTCCTGAACACTTCCATGGAATCTGTCTGCACCATAATCTGAGACAGTGCACCAGATGCTAACGATTAACTGCAGGATTGGCTTTTTTCCCATATCTCCATTATTTCTTTTACCAATGGTTTTAAATCTGTGTTGATGTATTTGTCATCGATAGGAGCATTATTTATTCATTTTCAACTCTGTCTGGAACACCCATGTTTTGTATACCTATATCTCACCAGGTGACACCAAAATGGGAGGTGTAGTGGACAGCGAAGAAGGTTACCTCAGAGTACAATGGGATCTTGATCAGATGGGTCAATGGGCTGAGAAGTGGCACATGGAGTTTAATTTAGATAAATGTGAGGTGCTGCATTTTGAAAAAGCAAATCAGAGCAGAAATTACACACTTAATGGGAAGGTCTTAGGGAGTGTTGTGGAACAAGAAGACCTTGGAGTGAAGGTTCATAGCTCCTTGAAAGTAGAGTCACAGGGAGATAGGAGAGTGAAGACGGTGTTTGGTATGCTTTCCTTTATTGGTCAGAGTATTGAGTACAGGAGTTGGGAGGTCATGTTGCGTTTGTGCAGGACATTGGTTAGGCCACTGTTGGAATATTGCGTGCAATTCTGGTCTCCCCCTTACTGGAAAGATGTTGTGAAACTTGAAAGGGTTCAGAAAAGATTTACAAGGATTTTGCCAGGGTTGGAGGATTTGAGCTATTAGCAGAGGCTGAATAGGCTGGGGCTCCTTTCCGTGGAGCGTCGGAGGCTGAGGGGTGACCTTATAGAGGTTTATAAAATCATGAGGGGCATGGATAGTGTTAATAGACAAGGTCCAGAACTAGAGGGCATAGGTTTAGGATGAGAGGGGAAAGATATAAAAGAGACCTAAGGGGCAACTTTTTCACTCAGAGGTTGGTATGTGTATGGAATGAGCTGCCAGAGGAATTGTTGGAGGCTGGTACAATTGCAACATTTAAAAGGCATCTGGATGGGTATATGAATAGGAAGGGTTTGGAGAGATATGGGCCAAGTCCTGGCAGGTGGGACTAGATTGGGTTGGGATATCTGGTCAGCATGGGCAAGTTGGACCGAAGGGTCTGTTTCCGTGCTGTACATCTCTATTACTCATATTAATCCCACAATTAATGTTTCTTATTCTGTTTGAAAAACAATATCAATCTCTCAATTCTACTCCCCTAACTGATGTTCCTCATGGTTTGCCCATATTCATGTATCTGTTCCTCACTCTTTCTAATGTCTTCTCATCTTTCCTGAAGGGTGACCTTAAACCAGACATGACACTCTTTGTGAGTAGTGTCTGACACACATTGAACATAACCTCCTTGTTTCTCACATGTCCCTGGTAATAAAGCCTTGATTTCCCAATAGCTTCCTGAATGACTCTCTGCCTCCCATCCTTCGAAATGCCGTTGAATCCAGGCCCAGTCATACCAATCTCTCCTCATTTAGCAGCCCTGCCCTCCCCGATATCAGCCTGGTGTACATTTGCTGCACTCCGTCTACCACCTTTAATGATAAATGTACAAACTGCTCAGGCCCCATTTCTCCCGGAACCCCTTTAGAATTGTCTGCTCTTTATTATATTGTCCCTTTGTGACCCTCTGACCAAAATGAACCAAGTGATACTTGTTACTACTTCAGTGTTTTTAAATTCCAGGTCTCTGCTCACCTCTGAAGGGGAGGTTTTGAGTCTTTTCAAATGGGAAAGGATCTGATGCAAAGTTTCAAGGCAAGTGGGGAGTATTCCATTACATTACTATGTTTTGCCTTGCAGATGTTAGACAGGCTTTGGGGAGCCAAGAGGTGAGTTACTGAGCGCAGTATTCCAAGCTTCTGACTTGCTGTAGGCAGTATGTGTCTCCTTACAGCACATGGATTACAGGGATGAGGAAGGCAGCCCATCCCCCACCTTCTCAAGAATAACTCAGGATGAGAAATAAATGCTGCTGCACCCAGAGACACCTTCATCCCACCAGATGCTAAAAAAGCCAGAGCATTTATGTGGCTCGTTCCATTAAGTTTCTAGTCAATGTCTCCAGGACGTTGCTCGTGGGGAAATCAGTGACTGTAGCCTCATTGAACATCCCCATTGAATTATGCCAACACTGGATCAGTTTATCTACTGACAATTAAACTCCTCATTATAATTTCTATGCAATGTTTGTTCTTATTACCCACTGTCGATTTCCTTCAGAAGATATCTTTGTTTGAATTGTCGAACGTGGACTATTCTATAAATATGCAGATTTGGACGAATGATTGTAATTGGGGAGAAGGGATAGGGTTAACTGGTCAGGACATGTCCTGCTCATGTACACATTCCCCTTACAGTTTTTGATTTCATTACTTTTAATTAGGCTCATTAACTTGGGAATTGATTTTCTGATCTGATGAATTCTGCCTTCTATAAATAATGCAAGTTTTCCCAATCTCTCAAAGAGAGAACTGGCTAATCCCTGACAAAAATCATCAAAATAACTGTAATTTACAAAAGGGAAACTATGTCTCTTAGTTTTATGGTCAAGCTGAAGATTCTGTGGGCGATCACTGATATACAGAGGATTTACTACCCGGTCTTAGCTGCTGTTGGTGTCCCGGGTAAGTTACACGCGAAAGATGATGTCTTAAGAAGTGGAGTATAACCATATGTGTTATCTTCATTATTGTGACACTTTTCTTTGATCTGCCTTGCGTTTCAGCAATGACCAGCCATCAATAAGAATTCCGTTTTTCAATAAGAATTCATTAACATCATACCATTTGTGAGGCGAAGAAACAGTCCCTGCATCAAATTATCACTTTTTCCTTTCTTTCTCTCCATCTTCCTTTCTCTCCATCTTCTTTTCTCTCCATCTCTACTCCATTCCTCTTCCTTCCAGTATTTCTTTGCCCCTGTCTGGGTACATTTCACACAGTTTTTCTCTTTGCTTCTTTCAACATTGCCATCTAAACGGTTTCCTCTAGGAATGGGGTTAAAGAAAAATTAATGAGCAATTCGTAAAATGGTCTCCATGACCCACGTGAATGGATCAAAGCATCAAAGACTCTGAATGGCTCGTTTCTGTTCCAACATTTCTCTCTTGTTAGAAAATGTGGCTCCAATTTACAAAGTTACTCCTTTTGTATTTGCTAAAAACATTTCTTTTGTTTTAATCATGTTTCACTGATCTCACAGAAAATCAAGTAATTTAAACTTTATTAAGGTCTCTCAAGGAAGCATGTATAAGGCGCGCAACCTAACTTAGCTCTTATCTGATTGATGGTGAGATCTGTCCAGGATTTTAATCAACCGTGGTCTGTCTTTGAAAGTGTCCAGAATTTGATACTTGTCCCAGAGTTGTTCTTCGAAAGTCTACAGTTGAGTTGTTCTGCTGTTGGATCATTGTACAATGTTCTCTCGTTGAAGTCTGTGAAGTGACATTATTGATGATTGGATAAGTTCTTTCATTACCAACATTAATTCGATTTTTGGATGCCTCGAGTCTACAGCTTGCCTTCTCATCAGAAGTAACTCCTTTGTTTCTGGTTACATTCGCGGTTAGCTGTCTGTTTAAAACACAGCTTTTCCTGCAATTAACCCTTTTCCTTCATGAGAGAGCAGATCATCAAGCTAGTGTTATGCCCTCTGACTGAGGGAACTGATTGTTCACGTTGTTTCTGTAACTCCTTCCCAGGGATGATCAAAGCAGATGCTGTTGTAACAGCTATTGTAACAGTTTCTCATTGTCCCATTCATCCCAGGAAACAGTCTATTCGAGGGTCATCACTGCTTCTGTACGGGTGTGACAAGTTATTCTTTTTGATTCGTTCAATGCATGAGCAGCTGTGAAAGTGGTGAATTTTACATTGGTACACATGGCTTTCTGATTTTTGTTTGGCTGCACAGTTATCATTGCCTTTGACTGCAGTTTTTTCCATTCTCTGACAAGCACCACATTTAGAATCTATCCAGATTAAAATGTTAATAGCAAATTTGTGAAAAAGTTTCAGTTTGATGGAAGAACATGGGATACCCATTAAGAATGAGTTTCAATATTGCACTTTAAATAAAGCAATAAAAAGCATTTCTTCATTATACCTGAGCAATAAATGAATTTATTTATCTTCTTCTTTCAAGTTAATGTGATTGCAATAACGATCCTGGTTCGGGGGAAGTGTGGCCTTTCCAAATGTGTCACTCATTACCTGGTGGCTATGGCAACGGCGGATCTACTGGTCATTATCTTCGATCTGATACTACGACAAATTCCTATCACATATCGGGAGGAGTTTCTTTTCCTACATTATGTCCCCTTGTGCAACATCCACGCTATTCTGCTTTATGCAGCCACAGACTGCTCTGTCTGGTTCACGGTCACGTTCACCTTTGATCGGTTTGTGGCCATATGTTGCCAAAAGCTGAGAAGTAAACATTGCACCAAGAAAACAGCGGGTGTGGTTTTAGGAACAGTGACTGTGCTGAGTGGTTTGAAGAACATTTTCTGGTATTTCATGTACTACCATTGATATTGGCTTTCTAATAGTCCATGGTTTTGTCGAGTACATGTAAATGTAAGTACGTCAACTGTCTGGACTATTGTTGAATTAATGCATTACATAATAACACCATTCATTCCATTTATTTTGATTCTACTGTTAAACACATTGACAGTCAGAAACATTATATTAGCCAACAGAGCTCGCAGGAGACTCCGGGCTCAGACGACTGGGGACAGTGTCAATGACCCAGAGATGGGGAGTCGGAGGAAATCCATGATTATGTTATTTATTATATCTGGCAATTTCATCACGTTATGGGTGGTGTTCATTGCTTATTCCATACTGAAACGATTTGATTACTTGGGATACCCAGTTCCTCTGCCAACATTTGTCAGTGAGATTGGCTTCATGCTCCAGCTCCTGAGCTGCTGCACAAACACCTTTATTTATGCAGTTACCCAGAGGAAATTCAGAGAAGAGATGAAAAATGGAATAATGTATCCCTTCACAAAGTTGATCAAAGTAATTCGATGATGTTTACCTGCCAATGCCCAATGGCAGTCGGAATGCTCTCTGGACTCAGAATGCTCAATGTGTTTCTCTCCTGCACACTTTGCCTTTCCAGCTGCCTATTCCCCCCTGAACAACCTCCATGGAATCTGTCTGCACCATCATCACAGGCAGTGCACCCAGATGCTCATGATTAGCTGCAGGACAGGCTTTCACACATGTCTCCATTGTTACTTTCATCAATGGGTTTAAATTACGTTGATGTGTTTGTCATCAATGCCATCAATGGGGACACTGTTTAATCATGATAATTATTCATCATTCTGGAATGCTCATACTTTTTAATATCCATTTGAAGCCCCAATTAATCTTTTCCATTCTGCTTGAAAAACAATGGCAATCTCTCGATTCTGTCCAACTCATTGAGTTTCCTCATGGTTTAGCCATATTCATGAATCCGTTCCCCACACTCTCTCTCTAATGTCGTCACATCTTTCCTGAAGTGGAGCACCAAAAGCCTGGCACTACACTCTGGGCCAGAGACGCTGTGGCCAATACACATTGAACATAACCTTTGTGTTACTCACATAGTCCAAGCAATAAAGCTTTGTGCACCCAATAACTTCATGAACGACTCTCTGCCTGTCATCTTTCTAACCTTTTATGAATACAGAGCCATTTGAACCAACCTCTCCTTACACAGCAGTCCTACCATCCCCAGTATCAGACTGGAAGTGATTGATGCTACACTGTGGCTCAGTGGTTAGCACTGCTGCCTCACAGCACTAAGGATTTGCGTTTGATTCCAGCCTCAGGTGACTGTCTGTGTGGAGTTTGAACATTCTCCCCATGTCTGGGTTGGTTTGTTCTGGGAGCTCCGCTTTCCTCCCACAGTCCAACCATGTGTGGGTGTTTGGATTGGCCATGCTAAATTGTCCAAACTATGCAGGATAGGTGGGTTAGACACGGGAAAATGCAGGGATAAGGAAGGATGGCGGTGGGGTTGGATGCTGTTTGGAGGGTTGGTATGGACTGGATGGGCTGAATGGTCTGTTTCCACACTGCAGGGATTCTATGACAATACACAAATCAAAGTTTGGGAGAAGATTTGTAGCTCGGGTGCTCGTTGTTGTGGTTCTGTTCGGTGAGCTGGGAATTTGTGTTGCAGACGTTTCGTCCCCTGTCTAAGTGACAGCCTCAGTGCTTGGGAGCCTCCTGTGAAGCGCTTCTGTGATGTTTCCTCCGGCATTTGTAGTGGTTTGAATCTGCCGCTTCCGGTTGTCAGTTCCAGCTGTCCGCTGCAGTGGTCGGTATATTGGTGCTTATTGATTGAATCTGTGGATGAATGCCATGCCTCTAGGAATTCCCTGGCTGTTCTCTGTTTGGCTTGTCCTATAATACTAGTGTTTCCCAGTTGAACTCATGTTGCTTGTCATCCGTGTGTGTGGCTACTAAGGATAGCTGGTCGTGTCGTTTCGTGGCTAGTTGGTGTTCATGGATGCGGATTGTTAGCTGTCTTCCTGTTTGTCCTATGTAGTGTTTTGTGCAGTCCTTGCATGGGATTTTGTACACTACATTGGTTTTGCTCATGCTGGGTATCGGGTCTTGGTGAGTTGTTGTCTGAGAGTGGCTGTTGGTTTGTGTGCTGTTTTGAGTCCTAGTGGTCACAGTAGTCTGGCTGTCAGTTCAG
>NC_057757.1:8477560-8479262 GCF_004010195.1 Chiloscyllium plagiosum
GGTTAGACCCTGCCTCTTGCCCATGGGGCACCTGCTTCTTCCAGACCATTGCAAAGATGAAAGGAGGATGAGGTCAGTTGGCTGGATGGCTGGTTTGTGATGCGGAGTAATGCCAACAGTGTGGGTTCATTTCTGTTCCATTTCAGCTGAGATGACCTCTTCAATCTTTAATCAGTTTGAAAGGATTTAATGGGAGGAAGTGAGCCATTCTAGGTGGGTTCAATACACTTGCATCAGTTTGATGGCCCTGTGACCTTTTACTTATCAATTCTGTACGTGATGCCTCCTCTCTCGCTGTACCTGAAGGATGTTGTGAAAGTAAATGTTTATAAATAAAACTGTTGGACTGTACCCTGATGTCATGTGACAGTTGACCTTGAAGGGACCATGCATTATGAAAAGGATGTGATTATAAAAGGGGCTGCTGGAGGTGATATGTTTGAAAATCGCTGATCAGGGAGTGGCTAATAAAGCAACTAGTATCCTGGGCTTTATTATCAGGGACTTATTACCAATCCAAGGGCAAGGAGGTGTGATTGAACTGGGACTAATTTGGCCCCCAGTACAGAGGAGAGAGTCAAAAGGATCACGGCAGAGAAGGAAGAATTGTTCCGGGTTTGAGGGGCTTCAGCGACGTGGGAAGAGATTGAGGTGTTCAACATGGCGAGGGCTCTGGAGAGATTCCATAAGGAGAAACCGCACCAATGGGCAGAGAATCTGGGAGCGCAAACAGAAAGGATCCTCGGAGATAGAACATCAGGCAGCAGCTGGTTGGAATCCGGAAGGAAGTACCTGAGAGGGGTTTGGGACACAGGGTCCATTCAGGCATTAAACTGGGGAATTGGGTCGTCATCTGAAAACGGAGGAATAGGGAAAGTGCTGGGGAAGGTAGAAAGTGAGACGCAGCAGATACAATGGTGAATTCTCATTTGGGGGTGTTTGTGTGGGGTGGTGGGGGCAGGAATGTTGGGAGAAGCTGCCCACGATACCAACAGGCACAATATCCACAAGATGGTTCCGATCGAATGCAACAGCTACCTCAAAGGAGGCTTGGGTTCAAGCCCCACCTGCTCCAGAGGTGGGTGATACCACCCGTGAAAACAGGCTGGTGGGAAAGGGTCTGGAGTCACACGTCAAACAGAAACCCAGGGGGGCACTGCTAGCTGTCCCTGCACCAAGGCACCTCCTGGAAGGAACAGACACAATCTCCTTCCCAGAAACTATCCCTCGGGACTTGGTGCTTCTTAACCAGAGAGACCACAGGAAGCGACAAGTGTTCAGAGCTTCCGTGAGCTCAGGGGTAACCAACCCTCGAGAACATTTCACCGAATGTTTTTTTTTGTGTGAATCTGATAAGGGGCTGGACAGAGTGTTTCTCTGTAAGAGATACAGATTTCGATAAGCACACTGAGAAGCAACACCAACAGTATCCAGACAGCACCTTCAAGGGGATATCTTCAAGGGAATTCCACACACAGTATCACTGGGAAGGACTCAGGATACACTCCCAAAACTTGCCTCCCAGGGCAAGTGGAGAGGCCATTCTATCCCACTCCCTGCTGCACTCCCCATTCTGCCCTCCGGAAATAAAACACTGTTCCCCACCTTCTCAGCTCACCACACCCACCAGGCCCACCAACCCCACCACAGCCACCACACCCACCGGGACCACCGGGCCCACCACACCACCACCCCTACCACA
>NC_057757.1:8480738-8486199 GCF_004010195.1 Chiloscyllium plagiosum
CTATCTACAACTCTACCGACCTTAGTGTCATCCGCAAATTTACTAACCCATCCTCCTATGCCTTCATCCAGGTCATTTATAAAAATGACAAACAGCAGTGGCCCCAAAACAGATCCTTGCGGTATCCCACTAGTAACTGAACTCCAGGATGAACATTTCTCATCAACCACCACCCTCTGTCTTCTTTCAGCTGGCCAATTTCTGATCAAAACCACTAAATCACCCACAATCCCACATCTCCGCATTTTCTGCAATAGCCTACAGTGGGGAACCTTATCAAATGTCTTACTGAACTCCATATACACCACGTCAACCGCTTTGCCCTCGTCTACCTGTTTGGTCACCATCTCAAAGAACTCAATAAGGCATGACCTACCCTTCACAAAACTGTGTTGACGATCCCTAATCAACTTATTCCTCTCTAGCCGATTATGGATCCTATCTCTTCTGACCTTTATAAACCCTTATGATCTCTACAATGTTCCAATTCCCCAATTCCCAATGCTCAACAATTGCTCATTGCCCGTTCAGCTGCCTTGGGCTCACACTTGAGAAATCCCTGCAAAACCCTCTCCTCTCTTTTCAGACAGTCTTCCAACTGACCTCTGACCACGCCTATGGTGACCTGTCCTTAATGTCCCCTTTTGTGGCTCAGTGTCCAATGTTTCTTTCTAACTTCACTACAAAGTATTTTAAGGTGGCATTTCACATTGGGGTGCTATGTGAACACATTGAAGATGGCGCCTCCATTAGTCCAGAATTTGCTCAGTCGTGCCTTTGGAATAATCAATCAGAACAAAGATTCTCAGGTGGGATTTGAACCCATGACCTCCCAGATTAAGAGGTGCGTGAACCACCCTATTATCTAAACACATCCCATCAGCACACGAGATCAGGAAGAGAGACTTTCACCGTCAGTCGCTGCTGTCTCACTTGGCACCAGCAGAGGGCAGTCAATGCCCCTTCATTGAAACAAAAGCAGAAAGTGCTGCAGAATCTGGCAGAGTCTGTGAGAGAGAGAGAGAGAGAGAGTTTTGCCATTTCGATGTCCAAGGAGTCTTGTCTGTTCTCAGTGACATGGCCTCCGCGGCTATCTGAGCTCAGGAACAGTACATGTTCCCGACTTCCTGAGTGAAGGAATTTCTCCCCAGCTCAGTCCTAGATCACCTGCTCAGACCATCAGAAGGTCCCTGATTCTCAACTTTCCAACCAGGGCAAACATCCTCCCCACTTCAAGTCTGTTAGAATTTCATCTGTTTCAATCAGGTCTCCTCCCACCAAGATTCAGATCTGAATTATCCCTTACTTTAACTGGTCTGTGCTAATCTCTTTTACGATCAGTTCCATTGGTCTTAAAACTTACTCAGTTCCCCAGTTCTTTCAGAGATTCACAGAGATGTGCAGCATGGAAACAGACCCTTCGGTCCAACTTGTCCATGCTGACCAGATATCCCAACCTAATCTAGTACCATTAGCCAGCACCCGGCCCGTATCCTTCCACACCCTTCCTATTCATATACCCAT
This sequence comes from Chiloscyllium plagiosum, assembly GCF_004010195.1. Classification (NCBI taxonomy): domain Eukaryota; kingdom Metazoa; phylum Chordata; class Chondrichthyes; order Orectolobiformes; family Hemiscylliidae; genus Chiloscyllium; species Chiloscyllium plagiosum. The sequence continues at coordinate 8,482,263 of NC_057757.1, forward strand.
CCAGATGCCTCTTAAATGCTGTAATTGTACCAGCCTCCACCACTTCCTCTGGCAGCTCATTCCATACACATACCACCCTCTGTGTGAAAACGTTACCCTTTCGGTCTCTTTTGTATCTCTGCACGGATGCTGCCTCGACCTGCTGTCACCTCCCACAGTTCTTGTTTTCAAATCAGCTTTTGCCCCTGATTTAATCTCGTCAGGATGGGGCATGGAATGTCAAAAGGCAAAATGTCCAAACGTATTTGGTATGCTTTCCTTTATTGGTCCATGTACTGAGTACAGGCGTTGGGAGGTCATGCTGCTGCTGTACACGACGTTGGTTCGGCCACTTTTGGAGTATTGCACGTAATTCTGGTCTCCCTCCGATTGGAAGAATGTTGTGAAACTTGAAAGGGTTCAGGAAAGATTTATGAGCTCAGTGGCTCAGTGGTTAGCACTGCTGCCTCACAGCACCAGGGACCCGGGTTCGATTCCAGCCTCGGGCAACTGTCTGTGTGGAGTTTGCACATTCTCCCCGGGTCTGTGTGGGTTTCCTCCTACAGTTCTAAGATGTGCAGGTTAGGGTGAATTGGCCATGCTAAATTACCCATAGTGTTCAGGGATGTGTAGGTTAGGGTGGATTGGCCGTGCTAAATTACCCATAGTGTTCAGGGATGTGTAGGTGAGGGTGGATTGACCGTGCTAAATTGCCCCATAGTGTTCAGGGATGTGTAGGTTAGGGTGGATTGGCCATGCGAGAAACAGATGGATAAATGTTGTGATATAACGGCATCAGGATGTATGGGGAGAAAGTGGGACAATGCCATTGAGAATCAGCCCTGATGATATTGAAGGTAAAGCAGTCGCCAAAAGCCAGGTGGCCTACTCCTGGCATGGTCACGTTTTTGGAAGAGTTGAAGTACCTTATATTTGGGGAAACCTGAGGCTACGCGCTTTGATGGAAAGAGTAAAGAGGCTGAATATTATTTCAATGCAGAACGAGTGCAGAAAGCTTCAGAACAGGGGGATTTGGGCGTCAGAAAACAGGTATCACAAAAAAAGTCACAACCAAATTCAACGGGAAGTAGGGAAGGCAAGTTGGGCTGCTGGCCTTTATTTCTAAAGGATTGGAGGATTGAAGGCTGGAGGTCTCGTTAAAATTGTGCAAGGCACTGGTGAGGACGCCTCAGAATACTGTGAACATTTTTGAACCCCATATCGAAGGTAAGATATCCTGGCAGTGGGGGCAGCCCGGAGAAGGTTCACTCGGCTGGCACTAGGAACGGGGGGGGGGTGGGGGGAACTGTCTTATGAGGAGAGGTTGAGAGGTTTGGGTAACTCTTGCCCAAGAGTTGGATTGTCAGCCAATCAGAGGTGACCTATAGACTCTTACAGGTCTTGACAGGGTAGAGGTGGAGAGATTACTTCTCCTTGTAGGGACGCCTCTGACCAGAGGGCATCGCCTCATGATAAGGAGTCTCACGTCGAATATAGAGACGTGGAGGAATCTCTCCTCTCAGAGTGGTGTGTATCTGTGGAATTATTTATCACAGAGGGCATCGACTCTGGGTTTCTCAATATATTCAAAGCTGAGGTGGAGAGATTTCTAATCAGGAGGAGAATCGAGGTGAATGGGGAAAGAAACACTTTCAACCTACTGCGAATCCTCTTACAAAAAGGCAGGAGGGTTGAGTTGAGGATGATCAGATCAGCCAATATCTCTGTCAACCTTGGAGCAGACTCAATGATCCAAAAGGCTGATTTCAGATCCTACGTCTTGTGTTCCTGAACGTTCTAGTCCAACCTTCCTAACCCTCCGGAATATTTCAATCGCAGGATTGTGAAGGAACACGACAAACTAGCCTAGTTGGTCATGCAGAAAATCGGTAAGTGTGCAATCAATAGCGATGGCAGATCATGTCGCACTGAGGTGGGCATAAATGTTTTCCCTCAGTGACTGCTGACCCTGTGGAGTTCTCCACCACATACATCTGTGGAGGCAATTCACTGAATATACTTAAGACAGGGACAGATCGGTTTCTAGATCTTAAAGGTGTCAACGGGGGACAGGAGACAGCAGGAACATTCCAAAGGATCAATCATCATTAGATTGAATGGTTGAGCAGGCTCAATGTGCCGAATAGCTTACTCTTGCATCTATTTTATAACATCATAAGACATAGGATTGGAAATTAGACCATTCAGCCCATCGAGTCTGCTCTGCCATTCACTCATGGCTGATAACTTTCTCAACCCCTTTCTCCCCGTGACCCTTCAGCCCCTTAAGAATTAGAACCTATCTATCTCTGTCTTAAATATACTCAATAACCTGGTCTACACAGCCTTCTGTGGCAGTGAATCCCATAGATTCCCCACTCTCTGGCTGAAGAAGAATCTCCTTATCTCTGTTCTAAAAGCTCTTCCCTTTAATCTAAGGCTGTGCCCTCGTGTCCTAGTTTCTCCTTCCAATGGTAACATCATCCCAACATCCTCTCTGTCCAGGCCAATCAGTATTCTGAATGTTCCAATTAGATCGCTCTTCATCCTTCTCAACTCCATCAAGTATAAGACCGTAAGACCATAAGACATAGGAGTGGAAGTAAGGCCATTCGGCCCATCAAATCCATTCCACCATTTAATCATGGCTGATGGACATTTCAACTCCACTTACCCGCACTCTCCCCATAGCCCTTAATTCCTTGCGAGATTAAGAATTGATCAATCTCTGCCTTGAAGACATTTAACGTCCCGGCCTCCACTGTGCTCCGTGGCAATGAATTCCACAGGCCCACCACTCTCTGGCTGCAGAAATGTCTCCTCATTTCCATTCTAAACTCCAAATAGGGCCTAACTAGAGCTTTACAAAGTCTCAGAAGCACATCGCTGCTTTTACATTCCAACCTTCTTGAGATAAACGACAATATTACATTTGCTTTCTTAACCACTGCATCAACCTGCAAGTTAACCTTTAGAGAATCCTGGACTAGCACTACCAGATCCCTTTATACTTTAGCTTTATGAATTTTATCACTGTTTACAAAATAGTCCATGCCTGTATTCTTTTTACCAAAGTGCAAGACCTCACATTTGCTCACATTGAATTCTCCTAAACTGTCTCAATCTTTCTGCAGCCTCCCCACCTCCTCAGAACTACCTGCCTGTCCACCTAACTTCGTATCATCGGAGCACTTCACCAGAATGCCCCCAGTCCCTTCATCCAGATCATTAATATATAAAGTGAACAGCTGCGGCCCCAACACTGAACCACTTGTCACTGGCTGCCATTCAGAAATAGAACCTTTTATCCCAACTCTCTACCTTCTGTCAGACAGCCAATCCTCAATCCATGCCAGTAGCTCACCTTGAACACCATGGGCCCTCACCTGACTCAGCAGCCACCCGTGAGGCACCTTATCAAAGGCCTTTTGGAAGTCTAGATAGACAACATCCACTGGGTTTCCCTGGTCTAACCTACTTGTTACGTCTTCAAAGAATACTAACAGCTTTGTCAGGCACGACCTCCCCTTACTAAATCCATGCTGACTTGTTCTAATTCGACCCTGCACTTCCAAGAATTTAGAAATCTCATCCTTAACGATGGATAAGCGCAGACCCAGAGTCCTCAAATATTCCTCATCTATTAAACTTCTCATTCCTGGGACCATTCTCATGAACCTCCTCCGAACACGCTCTGGGGCCAGTCCATCCTTCCTGAGATATGGGGCCCAAACGGCGCACAATACTTCAAATGTGGCCTGTAACAATCTCAGTGCGATATTTTCTGTGAAGCATTTTCTAAGTTTCATGATCCACTTATTTACCCACTCACAGACACTGGTTTGCTGTTATAAATAGTGCACTTTCAATCTTATTGAATTACACGACTGTAAAAGTTTTGTTAAGCCATTTCCTCCAATTCCAACCTTTTCCATTTACCAGGAAAGTTGGCCTGTGG
>NC_057757.1:8486699-8493796 GCF_004010195.1 Chiloscyllium plagiosum
CAACAGGACACTACCTCAGGACGAGCCTCCAACTATCAGCTACTGCCTCAGAATTGACCCTGTGACAGTGCTGCAATACCTCAGGACTGATCATTTAACCGTGTATCATCCCTTCATTTCTGACCCCACTACAGTGACAGGCTGCTTCAGAACTGATTCGGTGACAATGAGACACAGTCTTCAGCATGAACCTCTGACAATAAGATACTTCCTCAGTATTTGATCGTGAGGACTCCTGCAGGAGTGGCTCTCTCTCTGTGCTCCACTATCAGTACTGATTCTCTAAATGTGTGGCCAATTCACATATTTACTGATGGCCCAGCCCAATGCTCCCAGTTAGGGCTGCCATACTTTAATTCTATGTCTGAATGGTGCCATACTCCCATTTGGGTATTTACTTCCATGTGCAGTTCTTCCATTCCGTCGTCCTTGCAATACTTCTCCCATTTAGGGCTCCGCTTGTGGGCACCAATTCTCCCATTTTCCAATCCTGCACAAATCCTCTTTTTGTGAGGAACTGCACCAACTCTCCGACTGAGTATTATCCAGCCCACGTTCTCCCACTTCGTGCACCGATTCTCTCATGTAGTGGCACTGACACCAATTCCCCAACTATTGATGCACTGCGTCCCTTCTCCCATTTCGTTGTTCCCTGATACACTGCTCTTCATTCACTCTTCCATTTAGTGGGGCCTTAAGTCGAAACTCCACTTCACTCCTCCTTTGCAACATCGGTCCTATTTGCTGAGTTACTGCCAGTATTCTCCCATTTGCTCTAATTCTCTTCGTTAGTCACCCCCTGCACCAAATCTCTAATTCACTGGTGCCCTGTAACAATTCTCCACTTCAGTGTTGCCCAACACCAGTTCCCAAGTTGCTGATGCCCTGAACAAGTTCTCCACTCCTTTTTTAAAACCATATTATCTGTTCTACTCTCATCCTCCCATATACCTGAATTACAATTTATGTTCCCATTCCCCTGCTGACTTAGTTTAAACAGCTTCCCCCTTCGCCCCCCCCCCCCCCCAAGAGCATCAGCAAATTCTCCCCTGCCCCCAAGGATATTGGTACCCCTCTGGCTCAGGTGAAGACCATCCTGTTTGTCGAGGTCTCATCTACCCCAGAAAGAGCCCCAATTATCCAGGAATCCAAAGCCCTCCCTCCTGCACCATCCCCGTAGCCACGTGTTCAACTCCTCTCTCTCCTTATTCCTCACTTCGTTAGCACGTGGCATGGACAACAAACCAGAGATAACAACTCTGTTTGTTCTGGCTCTCAGCTTCCACCCTAGCTCCCTGAATTTCTGCTTTACATCCCCATCTCTCTTCCTACCTATGTCGTTGGTACATAACTTGGGGCTGCTCCCCCACCCCCTCAAGGATCAGAGACAGCACGAACTCTAGCACCTGGGAGACAACACACCATCCGTGAGTCTCTTTCATTCCCACAGAACCTCCTATCCGTCGCCCCCTAACTACGGGGTCCCCACTGACTGATGAGCTGCTCCTCTTCCCCCTGCCCTTCTGAGCAACAGGGACAGACTCTGTGCCAGAGACCTGTGCCCCATTGCTTTCCCCTAGCAAGTCATTCCCCCCCAACAGTATCCAAATCGGTATACTTGTTGTTGAGGCGAACAGCCACAGGAGATCCCTGCAGTGCCTGCTGGTTCACGTTCCATCCCCTGACTGTAACCCATCTACCTTTTTCTTTTGCCTGAGGTGTGACTACCTCCCTGTAACTCCTCTCAATATCCCCTTTTGCCTCCTGAATGATCCAAAGTTCATCCAGTTCCAGCTCCAGAACCACAAACACGGTTTTTGAGGAGCTGGAGTTGGGTGCACTTCCCACAGATGCAGATCGCAGGGACACTAGTGGTGACCCTTACCTCCCACATTCTACAGGAGGTACATTCAACTGCCCTAACCTCAACTTACCGATTGGGGCACAGACCCCTTTTGTTTTGGTGAGAGGAGGAAGACGGTTTGGAGACACTCCCGAGTCGTGTTTGGGGGAAAGCAACTGCCCAAATATAAAGCCGTACTTACCCAGCAGTCCCGTGTCTGCTCGTGCTCAGTGTGTGCTCCGCCTATATAAGAGGTAAACCTTTATATCCGTTTAAATTGACCTTCCCGTTGTCCCTCAGGTCCTCGCTGTCGCTCCTCCCACTCCAACTGCCACCAGAAAAAAAACCATTCAGGATGAAGCAGCCGCTTGGTTGGCACCACATCCCCAGACATCCCCTCCCTCCATCACTGACACTCAGTAGCAGCAGTGTTTACCATCGACACGGTGCACTGCAGAAATTCACCAAAGATCCTCAGACAGCACCTTCCAAACCCACGAGCACTTCCACTTCGAAGGACAAGGGCAGCAGATAGATGGGAACATCACCCCCTTCAAATTCCCCTCTGAGTCACTCACTATCCTGATTTAGAAATATATTGTCATTCCATCAGTGTTACAGGCAGCTCAGCATTACCTTCTCAGGGGCAATTCGGCATGGGGGATAACTACAGACTCAGTCAGTGATACCCACATCCCACGAGTGAATCAAAAACATATCATTTCAGGGTCTGGAAAAGATAGGACTCTCCTTTGGGCTTCACAGAGGAGTGTTATTTATTCACACTACAAGAAATTTGTGTAACCAGGTATTTTACTGTATTACTGATCTTCGCTCTGAACTGGGACAATGTTGCTGCATAAATAAATGTGTTTGTGCAACAGCTTAGGTTCCGCAGCATGTAACCAACTGCACTGAAGTGATATAGAAAAGGTGAGTAATCACCAGGATTGATTCTTTGAATGAGATAACATAAGAAATCTACAACATTCATTAACCACAGGAGGATGAAGCTCCCAGAAATGGTGAAGAGCAAAATCACAGCCTTCCTTCTGCTCTCCATCTCTGGGTCTCTGTGATTCTCTCCTTTGCTCTCACCTTTCAGCCTCTTCCGGACTTGACTGGTCGCTAAAATGTGTCTGACTGTCAGAGCATTGAGCAACAGAATTAAAACGAATGGCAGTAAAGGGGTAAAAACTGTATCAAGCCAATCTAATATCACCCTGGCAGTAAAGGAGTTAAAATTGTATCGAACCAATCTAATACCACCCACCAAGTCGCAGTCAAGTTGCTTAACTTTGTTCGACAGTAGAATGGCACATTGTTGATTATCTTCACAGCCTCATATTCAAAAGCGAAGGGGATGTTTTTCAGACAGAACAATGTGCAGGTTGTTGCCAGAACCACAGTCGCAGCTTTCTCAGTGCAATATTTTGTTCTCAGCTTCTGACAACAAATGGTCACAAATCGGTCAAAGGAGAAAGTGACGGTGAACCAGACAGAGCAGTCCCTGGCAGCACGAGACAGTGCCCCAATAACACTGCACACAGGAGTGATGTTCAGGAAAGACTGCAGGTAATAATAGAAAGGTAATCTCCACAATATAACCTCAGTAATAATGACCATCAGATCGGCAGCTGCCATAAACACCAGGTAACGGGTAGTGCAAGGTGAAATACCACACTTTTGCCTGGAAAAGTTTGCAACTGCCAGCAAATTTACTGTGGGAGACAAATGGGAAAAGAAACAGTGAATTATTGATCAGAAATACACCCTACCGAGAGAGCAACAATAAGATTTTACCAACACAACCTTGTGCACTGTGTGACTGGAAGTGGTTGGAGGTGAGTGAGTTTGAACTTTCAGACTTTCATACTCACTTCAGATTGTCCTCCAGCCCAGTCACTCTCAAGATTCTGGAGTTTGGACAGATACTGAGCTCACAGCCCCTCTAGGAGAGCAGAAGGAAGTCTATGATTTTGTTTGGTTGCAAGGTAAGGTCCAGAAATCCATTAGAAACCTCGATCCCAACTCAGTCATTGGAATGTCAATAATCCAAACTCTCCCCTTCTCCAGAGAAACAGTTATCCCCTAATCCTGGAATTGGACTTAGTCCTGATCAGAGCCATGGCAGGATTATAAAACAGGTCACCAGAACCTGTGTGAGATTTCAAACAGAACTGCACCATGTTTCTTACACAAGGGCAGTACAACAGAGCATGCAGGACTCCCTTCATGACAATGTGTGAGTTTTAGATTTACTGTGATATTTAAATTGCAAATCTACCCGCCAACATCTCAATGTGGAGGGACCAGGAGGGCAATCTGTCAAAATTTCAATCTCCTGACCAAAGAATGTGAGGAGTAGAGATCTTCCAGAGGGGATTATAGATGAAGCTTTCCAAATCAAAATAAGGTGCAAATCCTTCAATTCCTTTGCTTTGCAAAAATAAAAAAACAATCTCAGAGGGAAAATTCCCAACTGATGCAGCATCCCTGACTGTGTGTGGAAGAGAGTTCCAAACCTTTCCCACCCTTTGTCCATAGAAGAGCTTTCTAACATCTCTCCTAAACGCTCTCAGTCCTTAGTCTCAGACTACGGTCCTTCGTTCTGGAATCTCCAAACAGTGCAAATAGGTTATCTTTTCATTTATTATTTTGTCAGTCTACATTCAGATCATCCCTTAAATTTCAAAATTCTCCATCAACCAGGTTTCATTTACGAAATGAAAACAAGAATAGCTCAGCAGATATGGCAGCATCTGTGGGAGAGAGCACAGAGTTAACGTTTCGGGTCCAGTGACACTTCTTCAGAACTAACCTGCCTGACCTCTCCTCATACCTTCAAACCGTGTGGAACTGGAACAGATGACACAACACTGAGATCAGAAAATGCTGCAGCAAGCAGTGAAGTTGGGAGTCTTTGTCAGTGGAGAATTGGACTGAGAATGCTGCTCAGTGAATTGCTGTCACTGTCCCGGGGTCTGACCAGTCAGTGAGCTGGAGGTGTTATTGTTCAAATGGTAAAGCCAGAGAGAAGATCAGCAGCCGATTAAAACAACTTCAACTGTCATAACACCGTACCTGGGATGCCAGTAACAGCAAGGATGGTGTAGAACACCTTCTCCACGTGATCAATTGGTCGATGCATTTTTCTGTGTGAGGTGATCTGTCCCTTCAGGTAGCTGACAAGCTCCTTGTTTGAGACTCTGAGCTGATGCATTCCCAGAGACGCTGCCTTATACTGTGTGGAAGCTCCTTGGGGAGATCGAGGTGACAGCATTGCTCGGCTTTGTTGCTGTTTTTCACATTTCTGGAAATGAACAAACCCATTACAATAACAAGTGTAATCCTGATTACAGAGGGGGGTTACATGATAATGAAATAACAAAAGCAGAATCTGGAATCTGCCAGCAATAACGCTGTCCACTCAAACACCATGAGCCCCATCCCGAGATCACACCCTATTTCATGATGTGAAGGTGCTGGTGTTTGACTGGGGTGGACAAGTTCAACCTGTTGGACTAGAACCTGGTGTTGTGTGAATTTTGACAAATTATTTCAATTGATGCGGCATCGAGACAGTTCATTCCAAGTGTGAACATATGTCTCTGAGCTGTCCTTCTGTGCTCTAGGGTAGGAGCTGCCCTCTTTATACAAGAACATTTCACTCACTGAGTGAAATGTGATTCTTCTTACACAGTGAAGGGTCCCAAGACGGAAGATGAGACGTTATTCCTCCAGGCATCGGATGGTGAGGGAGTGGCGATAGATGAGGCCCGTCATCAGCAGAGTGCGAGAGCGAATTGAAATATTCGGCCACAGGATGAAACCTTCAGCCCGATGGCATCAATGTGGATTCACCGCTTTCCTCATTTCTCCTCCCGATACCTTACCCCAGTTCCACCCTGCCAGCTCAGCACCGCCCTCATGACCTGTCAATCTTCCTTCCCCCTGTTCACTCCACCCTCCTCTCTGACCTATCACCTTTACCTCCACCTCCATCCACCTACTGCCCTCTCAGCTACCTTCTCCCTAGCCTCACCCCTCTCCCATTTATCTCTCCACACCCGAGGCTCCCAATATCATTCCTGATAAAGGGCTTTTGCCCGAAACATCGGTTTTCCTGCTGCTCGGATGCTGCCTGACTGCTGTGCTTTTCCAGCACCACTCTAATCTTCACTCTCATCTGCAGCATCTGCAGTACCTACTTCCACCTAGTTCCTCCTTAAAACAAGTTCAACAACTTCAACAGGAATGTTCTGAATGAATCTGAGCAGGTGTCCCCTAATACTGGAAAGGTCAAATCATTACAAAAATAAGCCAATACCAATATACACAGTCCCTTCTTCATTAGGAACCATGTTACAATATCCTTTAATTACAGACATACTGTATTAAATTACAGACTAATCCTTTTTGACCGCTTAAGTCCTGAATCACTTGGTGATTTATGCAGTCTCTCCCTCCCCTCTCTCTCTCTGGCTGTGTCTCTGGGTCTGCGAAGCTTCTTTCTCTCTCCCTTAATCTCTGTCTGGAAGATCAGCTTGATTCTGGTTGCTCAGCTCGTCCCTGAGTGGTCAGCCTGTCTCTGGTTGGTGAGCTGGTCTCTGGTTGGTGAGCTGGTCTCTGCCCCTGGCTGTGCTGGTCTCTGCCCCTGGCTGTGCTGGTCTCCTCAGAACACCTCCAGAAGATTTCAGAAATCCATCTGCAGGTGAATCCTGTTTTTGTTCCTTTCTCGATGGTTTCTCGGAATGCTTGAGAGTTCTGACCAATCAGGAGAATCCATTAATAGTCTGAGACATTGTCAATCGTTTGGATGGTTTGTTCCTGATGGTTTTGTTGTGTCGCAGGCCCCAGTGCCTTTCTGTCCTGGCCCTCCATTGTTTGATGGGTAAGTTTTTGGGGATATGTCTGCCCGTGTCCATTGATGTTTTAGCTGCCAAGGGGACTGCTACATTTCCCCTTCCCATACTGTACTTCACCCACTCCTCACACTCTCATTCACCCCTCCCCACATTTTCCTTTCTTCCCCCTCACAGCTCTCTCATTTCTCCCCCCCCCTCCACACTTTCCTTTCTCTTCCCTCTCCACACTCTCCTGTCTCACATCTCTCAACACTCTCTTTCCCCAGTTCTCCATGATCTCCTCAGAACCTCCTGACTACACTCTCCTGTCTCCTCCCTTCCTGCACATTCCTCTTCCCCTCCCTGTTTTCTCTCTCCCCCTCCCCCGGCTATCCTTTCTCCCACAC
>NC_057757.1:8493809-8517117 GCF_004010195.1 Chiloscyllium plagiosum
CCCTTCTCCCCCACTTTGAGCGCTCTTTCTCAGTTTCCCCTGCCCACCTCTCCCCAACTCACACACTCTTCCCCCTCCCAGCTTGCTCTCTCTTCCCCACAATGTCCCCTCCCTGTGATCTCCTTTGCCCCCTCCCCCTGCTGTCTGTCTTCCCTCCCCCATGTTCTCTTTATCCCATCATCCCTATGTTCCCTCTCTCCCCCAAGTTTTCTTCCCCCCTGCGATCTCTTTCTCCCATCCCTGCAGCGTCGTAATGCCCTGCTTCCCCAGAAAATATTTACCCCCCTTAAACTTATGCTCCCTCCTTCCCTCCCCCTCTAACTAAAGCATATAAGGAGTGGGGGAGAGCGCTGTGCCGTTGGACGGCAGATGAATATGTCTCTAAAGAATTGGTGCAGGGGGCAGGGATTCAGAGTTGGAGATCATTGGGATCTTTTCTGGGGCAGAGATGACCTGTCTAAGAGGGACGGGTTACACCTGAACTGGAAGGGGACCAATATCTTGGCGGCCAGGTTTGCTCATGCTCCAAGGGAGAGTTTAAACTAGATTGGCAGGGGGGTGGGATCCTCGACAGCAGGGAGGCAAGTGTGAGGCTCAAGGAGATACAGTAATCAGAAAGAGGAATTTGAAGAGACAGGTCAGACTGGAATGTGACAGGGAGCGAGGATTACCTAGTGGATTAAATTGCATCTATATCCATGCAAGAGGGCTGACAGGGAAGGCTGATGAACTCAGGGTGTGGATAGGTACGTGGGACTGGGAAATTGTACCCGTTACAGAAACCTGGCTAAGGGAGGGACAGGACTGGCAGCTTAACGTACCAGGGTACTGGTGCTTTAGGTGGGACAGAGGGGGTGGAAGGAGGGGAGGGGGTCATCCAGTGAGGCTTTGTGGGTGGAGCTAAGAAATAAGAAGGGGATGGCGATGTTATTGGGCTTGTACAAGGACCCAAAACAGGTGTGTTCAAGGGATACCCTGGCGGCAAATAAGGGATACAGGAGTTTACTGGAGAAGGAAATCAGGAGGGCCGAAAGAGAGCACGAGATATCCCGGGCTGAGATGATTAGGACGAATTGAAAGAGGTACTTTAAGTGCATTAATGGGGAAAGACTGATTCCAGAGAGGATAGTGCCCCTCAAGGACCAAAGTGGACATGTCTGTGTAGAACCACAGGAGATGTGCGAGGTTCTCAACGAATACTTCTCCTGTGTATTTTCCACGGAGGAAGACATGAAGATTTGGGAATTTGGTGGAGTTAGTGTTGATGCTGTGCAGACAGTCCATATCTCAGTAGAGGACGTGTTCGATGTATTCAATGTATGAAAGTGGATAAATCTCCTGGTCCTGTAGCACTGAAAGAGGCGAGAGAAGAAATTGCAGGGGCCCTGGCTGATAGTTTTGCATCATCGCTCGCCACGTGTGAGGCCCTTGAAGACTGGAGGGGAGCGAATATTGTGCCATTATTCTCGAAGGGCTACAAAGGCAAACATGTGAACTATCAACCAGTAAATCTAACATCTGTGGTGGGTGCGTTACTTGAGAAGATTCTGAGGGAGAAGAAATACATGCGTTTGGAAAAGCAGGGTTTGATAGGGAGTAGTCAGCACGGCGTTGTGAATGGGAGACCATGACTCACATATTTGTTGGTGTTCTTTGATGAAGTGACCAGGAAAGTTGACAAGAGCAGGACAGAAGACGTAATCCATATGGATTTCAGGAAGGCCTTTGATAAGGTTCCACAAGGGAGGGTGCTCTGGAAGATTAGATCGTATGGAATCCAGGGGGAGCTGGATACACAATTGGCTTGGTGGCAGGAAGCAGAGGGTAATAGTGGAAGGATGCTTGTCAGACTGGAATGCCTCAGGGGTTGGAGCTGGGCCCATTGCTGTTTGTTATCGATATCAATGTTTTGGATGAGAACGTACAAGGGCATGATTAGCAAGTTTACTGATGACACTAAAACAGGCAGATTCATGGACAGTGAGGACAGAAATTGCAGCAGGACCTTGATCAGCTGGGAAGGTGGGCTGAGAAATGGCAAATGGAGTTTAATATTGATAACGATGAGATCTTGCCTTTTGGAAAGTCAAATCATGGGAGGATTTTCATCGTGGATGGTAGGGCCTTAAGGAGTGTAGTGGGAGAGAGGGGCCTTGGAGTTCAGGTGCACGGTTCTCTGAAAGTGGACTCACAGGTAGACAGGGCAGGGAAGAAAGCTTTGGACACACTGGCCATCATCAGTCAGGGCACTGGGTATAGAAGGTGGGAAGTTATGTTGCAGTTATACAGGATGTTGATGAGGCCACACTTGGAGTATTGTGTTCAGGTTTGGTCACCTTGCTATAGGAAGGATGTTATTAAACTAGAAAGAGTGCAGAAGAAATTTACAAGGATGTTGCCAGGGCTCAACGGTCTGAGTTATAGGGAGAAGTTGGACAAGCTAAAATCTTTTTCTTTAAAATGTAGCAGACGGGGGTGGGGGGGTGGGTGTAGGCTGGGGAATCTTGTAGAGGTGCATAAGATTATGACAGGCATGGATTGGGTCAATGCACAGTCTTTTTTTGGTAGGGCATGTTGTTTTTCCTGTTCCACAGTTCCACAAATTCCATGAGATGACCATGTTGTGTTTACTGTTCCACTGTTAATCAGATTCCAGTGAGTTGGGCATGTTGTTCTTCCAGTTCCACATTTCCACAGATTACCAGAAGCTGGTCATGCTGTTTTTACTGTTCCACAGTTCCTCAGATTCCAGGGAGCTGGGCATGTTGTTTTCACTGTTCCACAGTTCCTCAGATTCCAGGGAGCTGGGCATGTTGTTTTCACTGTTTAACAGTTCCTCAGATTCCAGGGAGCTGGTCATGTTGTTTTTCCTGTTCCACAGATCCTCGGATTCCACGGAGTTGGGCATGTTTGATTAGATTAGATTCTCTCTCATGCCCAACAAGTCCACACCGGGCCTCTGAAGAGTTCCCCACACAGACCCATTCAGCCACACCCTACAAATGCACCTGTCACCGTGGGCAATTTAGCACGGCCAATTCACCTGACTTGCACATCTTTGGATTGTGTTAGGAAACAGGAGAACGCGGAGGAAACCCACACAGACACAGGGAGAATGTGTACACTCCATGCAGACAGTCACACAAGCTGGGAATCTACCCGGGTCAGATTCCAGGGAGTTGGGCATGTTGGTTTTACTGTTCCACAGTTCCTCAGATTCCAGGGAGCTGGGCATGTTGTTTTTGCTTTTTCAAAGTTCCTCAAATTCCTGGGACCTGGGCATGTTGTTTTGACTGTTCATCAGTTCCTGATATTCCAGGGAGCTAAGCATGTGTTTTGTCACTGTTCTACAGTTCTTCAGATTCCAGGGAGATTTGCAAATTTATCTTCCTGTTCTATATTTTCTCTGATTTCAGGGAGCTGGGCATGTTGTTTCTATGGGTTCACACTTCGTCAGATTCCAGAGAGTTGAGACTATTGTTTTTAGTATTCCACAATTCCTCAGATTCCAGGGAGATGGGCATGTTATTTTTTCCTGTTCTACAGTTCCTCAGATTCCAATTAGCTGTGCATGTTGTTTTTCATGTTCCACAGTTCCTCAGAGTCCAAGGAGCTGGGCCTGTTGTTTTTACTGTTCATCAGTTCCTGATATTCCAGGGAGCTGAGCATGTGTTTTTTCACTGTTCCACAGTTCCTCAGATTTGAGGAATCTGTGACATGTTTATCTTCCTGTTCCATTTTTCCTCTGATTCCAGGGAGCTGGGTATGTTGTTTCAACGGGTCCACAGCTGCTCAGAGTCCTGGGAGCTGGGAGTTTTGTTTTTTTTTGGTTTAACAGTTTCTCACATTCCATGAGTTGAGCATATTGTGTTTACTGTTCCATATTTCCTCTGATTCCAGGGAGTTGGGCATGTTGTTCTTCCTGTTCTACAGTTCCTCAGATTCAAAGAAGCTGGGCATGTTGTTTCTCATTTTTCACAGTTCCTCAGATTCCAGTGAGCTGTGCATGTTGTATTTACTGTTCCACAGTTGCTCAGATTCCAGGGAGATGGGCATGTTCTTTTTACTCTTCCGGCATTTCCTAGGATTCCCGGGAGCCGGACATTTTTTTTCACTGTTCTTCATTTACTCATATTCCACGGAGTTGGGCATGTTGTCTTTCTGGTTCCACACGTCCTTTGATTCCAGAGAGGTGGGGAATTGTTTTTCGTGTTCCACCATTCCTCAGATTCCAGGGAGTTGGCCATTTTGTCTTTACTTTTCCTCAGTTCCTCATATTCCAGGGAGCTGTGCATATTGGCTTTTGCTGCTCTGGCATTCCAGGGAGTTGTGCACATCATTTTTACAGTTTTTACTGTTGTCCAGTTCCTCAGATTCCAGGGAACTGGGCATGTTGTTTTCTTTCGTGTTCTGGAATTTTCTCACATTCCAGGGAGTTGGGCATGTTGCTTTCCTGTTCCACAGTTCCTCTGATTCCAGGAAGATAGGCATGTTGTTTCTACTGTTCCAGAGTTCTACAAATTCCATGGAGCTGGACACGATGTTTGTCCAGTTCCAATGTTGCTCACATTCAATGAGTTGAGCATGTTGTGTTTACTGTTCCACAATTCCTCAGATTCCAGGGCACTGTGCATGTTGTATTTACTCTTCGACGGTTCCTCAGATTCCATGGAGCTGGGCATGATGTTTTTACTGTTCCACAGTTCCTCAGATTCAAGGGAGCTGGGCATTTTGTTTTTACTTTTCCTCAGTTCCTCTGATCCCAGAGCGCTGGGCATGTTGTTTTCTCCCATTTTCTTGCATTTCCTCAGATTCCAGGGAGCTAGGAATTTTTTTTTTAATGTTCCATAGTTCCTCAGACTCCAATGAGCTAGGACTTTTTTTTTAACTGCTCCACAGTTCCTCAGATTGCAATTAGCTGAGCATGTAGTTTTTCCTGTTCCACTGTTGCTCATATTCCAGTGAGCTGGGCATTTTATTTTTACTGTTAAGCAGTTCTTCAGATTCCGTGGACCAGGGCATGATGTTTTTCCTGTTCCACAGTTCCTCAGATTCCACGGAGCTGGCCATATTGTTTTTCCTGTTCCACAGTTCCTCAGATTTCAGGGAGTTGGGCATTTTGTTTATACTGTTCCATTATTCCTCTGATTCGAGGGAGCTGGGCATGTTGTGTTTACTGTTCCACAGACCTTAAAAATCCAGAGAGTTGGGCATTTTGTTTTTAGTTTTCCACAGTTCCTCAGATTCCAGGGAGCTGTGCATATTAGTTTATACCTGTTCCACAGTCGCTCACATTCCAGAGAGTTGGGCATTTTGTTTTTAGTTTTCCACAGTTCCTCAGATTCCATTGAGTTGGGCATTTTTTTTTACTGTTCCACTGTTCCTCACGTTCCATGGATTTGGGCATGTTATTATTTCCTGTTCCCCAATTCCTCAGATTCCTGGGAGCTGGGCATGATGTTTTTACTGCTCTTCAATTCATCATGCTCCAGGGAGGTCGGTTTTATTTTTACTGTTGCACAGTTCCTCTGTTGCCAGGGAGCAGGGTTTTTTTTTTTACTGTTCCACATTTCCTCAGATTCCAAGGACCTGGGCATGTTGTATTTACTGTTCCACAGTTCCTCAGATTCCAAGGAGCTGGGCATGTTCGTTTTACTGTTCCCCAGTTCCTCAGATTACAGTCAGCTGGGTCTGTTGTTTTTCTTTTTTCATTGTTCCTCAGAATACAGCAAGCTGGACATGTTGTTTTTACTGTTCATCAATTCCTGATATTCGAGGGAGCTGAGAATGTGTTTTTTTCTCTGTTCCACAGTTCCTCAGATTAGAGGCAGCTGTGTAATTGTATCTTCCTGTTCCATATTTCCTCTGCTTCCAGGGAGCTGTGCATGATCGTTTTTCTGTTCCACAGTTCCTCAATTCCAAGGAGTTGGGCTTTTTTTTTTAACTGTTCCACAGTTCCTCAAATTCCATGGATCTGGACATAATGTTTTTTCTTGTTCCACTCTTGCACAAATTCCGTGAGTTGAGCATGTTGTGTTTACTGTTCCGCAGTTCCTCAGATTCCAGGGAGCTATGCCTGTTCTTTTTACTGTTAAACACTTTCTCAAATTCCTGAGAGTTGGCGAACATTGTTCTTCCTTTTCCACAGTTCCTCAGGTTCCAGGGAGCTGGACATATTGTTTTTACTGTTCCACGGTTCCTAGGATTCCAGAGAGTTGGGCACGTTGTTCTTCCTGATCTACAGTTCCTTAGATTCCAAGGAGCTGGGCATGTTGTTTCTACTGTTCCACAGTTCCTCAAATTCCAGGGAGTTGTGCAAATTAATCTTCATCTGATTCCAGCAAGCTGGGCATGATGTTTTCACTATTCCTCAGTTACTCATTATCCAGGGAATTGAACACATTGCTTTTCCGTTTCCACCGTTCCTCAGATTCCAGAGAGGTTGGAATATTGTTTTTAGTGTTCCACCATTGCTCTGAGATTGGCATGTTATTTTTTCCTGTTCTGCAGTTCCTCACGTTCCAGCGAGTTGAGCAATTTGCCTTTACTTTTCCTCAGTTCCTCAGATTCCAGGGAGCTGTGCATATAGCCTTTTTCCTTTTCCTGCTTTTCCTCAGATTCCAGAGAGTTGGGCATATTGTTTTTAATGTACGACAGTTCGTCAGATTCCAGTGAGCTGGGCATGTTACTTTTTCCTGTTCTGAAATTTCGTCAGATTCCAGGTAGCTGGGCATGTTGTTTGTTTCCTGTTCTGGCATTTCGTCAGATTCCAGGGAGTTGGGCATGTTTGTTTTTACTGTTCCACAGTTCCTCATATTACAGGGAGCTGGGCACGGTATTTTTTTTCTGTTCCACAGTTCCTCTGATTCCACGGATCTGTGCATATTGCTTTTTCCTGTTCTGGCGGTTCCTCACATTCCAGGGAGTGGGGCATGTTGTTTTTACTGTTCCACAGTTCCTCAGATTCCAGGGAGTTTGCATTTTATTTTTACTTTTGATCAGTTCCTCAGATTCCAGTGAGCCGGGAAAGTTGTTTTCCTGTTCCACTGTTATTCAAATTCCATGAGTTGTGCATGTTGTGTTTACTGTTCCACAGTTCATCAGATTCCAGGGAGCAAGGAGTTTTTGTTACAGTTCCACAGTTCCTCGGATTCCAAGGAGCTGTGCATGTTGTTTTTTCTGTTCCATGTTTCCTCAG
Organism: Chiloscyllium plagiosum; assembly: GCF_004010195.1. Taxonomy (NCBI): domain Eukaryota; kingdom Metazoa; phylum Chordata; class Chondrichthyes; order Orectolobiformes; family Hemiscylliidae; genus Chiloscyllium; species Chiloscyllium plagiosum. The sequence continues at coordinate 8,501,008 of NC_057757.1, forward strand.
ATTCTCGAAGGCCGGGCTTATTGTTTTTCTGTTCCTCAGTTCATCAGATTCCAGTGAGCTGGGCATGATGTTTATCCTTTTCCACCATTCCTCGTATTCCACGGAGCTGGTCATGATGATTTTCCTGTTCCACTATTGCACTAATTTTGTGAGTTGAGACATGTTGTATTTACTGTTCCACAGTTGCTCGGATGCCAGAGTGTTGTCCATGTTGTTTTCACTGTTCCCCAGTTCCTCAGATTCCAGAGAGATGCCCATGTTATTTTTGCTGTTCCAAAGTTCCTCAGATTCCAAGGAGCTGGGCATGTTGTTTTTACTGTTCCACATTTTGTCAGATTCCATGGATCTGGGCATAATGTTTTTCTTGTTTCACTCTTGCACAAATTCCGTGAGTTGAGCATGTTGTGTTTACTGTTCCGCAGTTCCTCAGATTCTAGCGAGCTGTGCATGTTATTTTTTACTGTTCCACATTCTGGGCATGTTGTTTTTACTGTTCCACAGTTCCTCAGATTCCCTGGAGCTGGGCATGTTGTTTTTACTGTTCCACAGTTCCTCAGATTCCAGCAAGTTTTGCAAATTAATCTTCATCTGATTCCAGCAAGCTGGGCATGATGTTTTCACTGTTCCTCAGTTTCTCATTATCCAGGGAGTCGAACACATTGCTTTTCCGTTTCCACCCTTCCTCAGATTCCATAGAGTTGGGAATATTGTTTTTAGTGTTCCATCATTGCTCAGATTGCAGGGAGATGGGCATGTTATTTTTTCCTGTTCTGCAGTTCCCCACATTCCAGCGAGTTGGTCATTTTGCCTTTACTTTTCCTCAGTTCCTCAGATTGCAGGCAGCTGTGCACATTGCTTTTTCCTGTTCCGGCATTTCCTTAAGTTCCAGGGAGTTGGGAATTCAGTTTTTACTGTTCCACAATTCCTCACATTCCAGGGATTTGGGCATGTAACTTTTTTCCTGTTTTGGCATTTCCTCAGATTCCAGGATGTTGGGCATGTTGTACATTTCCTCAGATTCCAGGGAGCTGGACAGTTTGTTTTCACTGTTCCATATTTCCTCTGATTCCAGGGAGCTGCGCATGTTCTTTTTATTGTTCCACTGTTCATGAGATTCCAGGGAGCTGGTCATGATGTTTTCCTGTTCCACCATTACTCGGATTCCAGGAGATGCTCATGATGTTTTTCTTGTTCCAATTTTGCACAAATTCCGTGAGTTGAAGCATGTGGTCTTTACTGTTCCACAGTTGATCAGATACCAGGGAGCTGTGCATATTTTTTTCACAGTTCTGCAGGTCCTCAGATTCCAGGGAGCTGGGCATTTTTTTTATTACTCTTCCACAGTTCCTCAGATTCCATGGATCTGGGCATAATGTTTTTCTAGTTCCACTCTTGCACAAATTCCGTGAGTTGAGCATGTTGTGTTTACTATTCCACAGTTCCTCAGATTCCAGGGAGCTGTGCATGTTCTTTTTACTGTTCCACTGGTGCTCACATTCGCTGAGCTGGGCTTGTTGTTTTTACTGTTTAACACTTTCTCAAATTCCTGAGAGTTGGGCATATTGTTCTTCCTGTTCCACAGTCTCTCAGATTCCAGGGAGTTGGGCATGTTGTTTTTATACTGTTCCACATTTCCTCAGATTCCAGGGAGCTGTGCAAATTTATCTTCCTGTTCCATATTTCCTCTGATTCCCACGAGCTGGGCATGATGTTTTCACTATTCCTCAGTCACTCATTATCCAAGGAGTTGAACACATTGCTTTTCCGTTTCCACCGTTCCTCAGATTCCAGAGAGGTGGGAATATTGTTTTGAGTGTTCCACCATTGCTCAGATTGCAGGGAGATTGGCATGTTATTTTTTTCCTGTTCTGCAGTTCCTCACGTTCCAGGGAGTGGGGCATTTTGCCTTTACTTTTCCTCAGTTCCTCAGATTCCAGGCAGCTGTGCATATAGCTTTTTCCTTTTCTGGCATTTCCTCAGATTACAGAGAGTTGGGCATGTCGTTTTTACTGTCCCACAGTTCGTCAGATTCCAGGGAACTGGGCCTGTTATTTTTTCATGTTCTGGCATTTCGTCAGATTCCAGTGAGTTGGGCATGTATTTTTTTTAACTGTTCCACAGTTCCTCAGATTCCAGGCAGCTGTGCATATTGCTTTTTCCCGACAGTTGGGAATATTGTTTTTGTGCTCCACCATTCCTCAGATTCCAGGGAGACGCGCATGTTATTTTTCCTGTTCTGCACTTCCTAACGTTCCAGTGAGTTGGGCATTTTGTCTTTACTTTGCCTCAGTTCCTCAGATGACGGGAAGCTGTGCATATTGCTTTTTCCTGTTCCGGCATTTCCTCAGATTCCAGGGAACTGGGCACGTGTTTTTCTGTTCCACATTTCCTCAGATTCTAGGGTGATGTGCATATTTCTTTTTCCTGTTACGACATTTCCTCAGATTACAGGGAGCCGTTCATGTTGATTTTCTGTTTCCACAGTTCCTCACATTCCAGGGAGCTTGTCATATTGTTTTTCCTGTTCCACTGTTCCTCAGATTCCAGAGAGCAGGGCATGTTGGTTTCACTGTTTAACAGATCCTCAGATTCCAAGGAGCTGGGCATGTTGTATTTACTGTTCCACATTTCCTCAGATTCCAGGGAGCTGGGCATGTTGGTTTTACTGTTCCCCATTTCCTCAGATTCCAGGGAGTTTTTTTTACTGTTCCACAGTTCCTCAGATTCCAGGCAGCTGTGCATATAGCTTTTTCCTTTTCTGGCATTTCCTCAGATTACAGAGAGTTGGGCATGTCGTTTTTACTGTCCAACAGTTCATCAGATTCCAGGGAACTGGGCATGTTATTTTTTCGTGTTCTGGCATTTCGTCAGATTCCAGGGAGTTGGGCATGATTTTTTTTACTGTTCCACAGTTCCTCAGATTCCAGGCAGCTGTGCATATTGCTTTTTCCCGACAGGTGGGAATATTACTTTTGTGTTCCACCATTCCTCAGATTCCAGGGAGACGCGCATGTTATTTTTCATGTTCTGCACTTCCTAACGTTCCAGTGAGTTGGGCATTTTGTCTTTACTTTGCCTCAATTCCTCAGATAACGGGAACCTGTGCATATTGCTTTTTCCTGTTCCGGCATTTCCTCATATTCCAGGGAACTGGGCATGTTTTTTTTTACTGTTCCACAGTTCCTCAGATTCCATGGATCTGGGCGTAATGTTTTTCTTGTTCCACTCTTGCACAAATTCCGTGAGTTGAGCATGTTGTGTTTACTGTTCCACAGTTCCTCAGATTCCAGGGAGCTGGGCATGTTGTTTATACTGTTTAACACTTCCTCAAATTCCTGAGAGTTGGGCACATTGTTCTTCCTTTTCCACAGTTCCTATGATTCCTGGGAGTTGGGCATGTTTTTTTTCCTGATTCACATTATCTCAAATTCCATGAGTTGCGCATATTGTTTGTACTGTTCCACTATTCTTCAGATTCCAGGGAGATGGGCATGTTGTTTTTCCAGTTGCTCAGTTCCTCAGATTCCAGGGGGCTGGGCATTTTGTTTCTCTTGTTCCACACTTCGCCAGATCCCTGAGAGCTGGGCATGTTGATTTTACTGTACCTCTGTTCATCAGGTTCCAGGGAGCTGGGCATGTTGTTTTTATGGTTCCACAGTTCCTCTGATTCCAGGGAGCAGATCATGTTGTTTTTCCTGTTCCACATTTCCTCAGATTCTAGAAAGCAGGGCTTGTTGTGTTTACTATTCCACAGTTTCTCAGATTCCAGTGTGCTGGGCATGATGTTTTTCCTGTTCCACTGTTGCTCAGATTCCAGGGAACTGAGCATGTTGTTTTTACTGTTCCACAGTTCCTTGGATTCCAGAGAGTTGGGCATGTTGTTCTTCGTGTTCTGCTGTTCTTCAGATTCGAAGGAACTGACCATGTTACTTTTCCTGTTCCCCAGTTGTTCAGATTCCATGGAATTGGGTCTGTTGTTTTTACTGAGCCACAGTTCCTCAGATTCCAGTGAGCTCTGCATGTTGTATTTACTGTTCCACAGTTCCTCAGATTCCAGGCAGCTAGGCATGTTGTTTTTCCTGTTCTACAGTTCCTCAGATTCCAATTAGCTGTGCATGTTGTTTTTCATATTCCACAGTTCCTCAGAGTCTACAAAGCTGGGCCTGTTGTTTTTACTGTTCATCAGTTCCTGATATTCCAGGGAGCTGAGCATGTGTTTTTTCACTGTTCCACAGTTCCTCAGATTTGAGGAATCTGTGCATGTTTATCTTCCTGTTCCATATTTCCTCTGATTCCAGGAAGTTGGGCATGTTGTTTCAACGGGTCCACAGCTGCTCAGAGTCCAGGGAGCTGGAAGTTTTTTTTTTCTGGTTTAACAGTTTCTCACATTCCATGAGTTGAGCATATTGTGTTTACTGTTCCATACTGTTCCACTATTCCTCAGATTCCATCGAGCTGGGCATATTGTTTTTACTTTTCCTCAGTTCCTCTGATTCCAGGGCACTGGGCATGATGTTTTTCTCCCATTTTCTGGCATTTCCTCAGATTCCAGGGAGCTAGGAACGTTTTTTTTTTATGTTCCATAGTTCCTCAAATTCCAATGAGCTAGGATTTTTTTTTAACTGCTCCACAGTTCCTCAGATTGCAATTAGCTGAGCATGTTGTTTTTCCTGTTCCACTGTTGCTCGTATTCCAGTGAGCTGGGCATTTTACTTTTCCTGTTCCACAGTTCCTCAGATTCCACGGGGCTGGCCATATTGTTTTTCTGTTCCACTGTTGCTCAGGTTCCAGGAGCTGGGCATTTTGCTTTTACCGTTAGACAGTTCCTCAGATTTCAGGGAGTTGTTTATACTGTTCCACTATTCCTCTGATTCGAGGGAGCTGGGCATGTTGTGTTTACTGTTCCACAGTTCCTCAGATTCCAGAGAGTTGGGCATGTTATTTTTACTGTTCCTCTGTTCCTCAGCTTCCAGGCATTCGGGCATGTTATTTTTTCCTGTTCCCCAATTCCTCAGATTCCAGAGAGCTGGGCATGTTGTTTCTACTGTTCCTCAGTTCCTCAGATTCCTGGGTGCTGGGCTTAATGTTTTTACTGATCCTCTATTCATCATGTTCCAGGGACGTGGGTTATTTTTTACTGTTCCACAGTTCCTCAGGTTCCAAGGAGCTGGGCATGTTCGTTTTACTGTTCCCCAGTTCCTCAGATTACAGTCAGCTTGGTCTGTTGTTTTTCTTTTTTCATTGTTCCTCAGAATACAGCAAGCTGGACATGTTGTTTTTACTGTTCATCAATTCCTGATATTCGAGGGAGCTGAGAATGTGTTTTTTTCTCTGTTCCACAGTTCCTCAGATTAGAGGCAGCTGTGTAATTGTATCTTCCTGTTCCATATTTCCTCTGATTCCAGGGAGCTGTGCATGATCTTTTACTGTTCCACAGTTCCTCAGATTCCAGGGAGCTAGGCATGTTGTTTCCGTGTTCCACTGTAGTGGAACAGTAAGAACAACAGGCCTAGCCTTCTAGAATCTGAGGAAACTTAGAACAGGAAAACAACAGTGGAGCTGTGCCTATTAATTTTTCCTGTTCTGGTATTTCCACAGATTCCAGTGAGCTAGGCATGATGTTTTTTCTGTTCCACCATTCCTTGGATTCCACGGAGCTAGTCATAATGTTTTCCCTGTTCCACTGTTGCACAAATTCTGTGACTTGAGGCATGTTGTGATTACTGTTCCACAGTTGCTCAGTTACCAGGGAGCTGTGCATGTTGTTTTCACTGTTCTCCAGTTCCTCAGATTCCAGAGATCTGGCCATGTTATTTTTGCTGTTCCAAAGTTCCTCAGGTTCCAAGGAGCTGGGCATGTTGTTTTTACTGTTCCACAGTTCGTCAGATTCCAGGGAGTTGGGCAGTTTTTTTTTTACTGTTCCACAGTTCCTCAGATTCCATGGATCTGGGCATGATGGTTTTCTTGTTCCACTCTTACACAAATTCTGTGAGTTGAGCATGTTGTGTTTACTGTTCCGCAGTTCCTCAGATTTCAGCGAGCTGTGCATGTTCTTTTTACTGTTCCACTGTTGCTAAGATTCCCTGAGGTGGGCATATTGGTTTTCCTGTTTAAAACTTTCTCAAATTCCTGAGAGTTGGGCATATTGTTCTTTCTGTTCCAAAGTGCCTCATATTCCAAGGACCTGGGCATATTGTTATTACTGTCCCACATTTCGTCTGATTCCAGGGAGCTGTGCATGCTCTTTTTACTGTTCCACTGTTGCTAAGATTCCCTGAGGTGGGCATATTGTTTTTCCTGTTTAAAACTTTCTCAAATTCCTGAGAGTTGGGCATATTGTTCTTCCTGTTCCACAGTGCCTCATATTCCAAGGACCTGGGCATATTGTTATTACTGTCCCACATTTCGTCTGATTCCAGGGAGCTGTGCATGCTCTTTTTACTGTTCCACTGGTGCTCAGATTCCATGAACACCAACTAGTCATGAAACGACGCGACCAGCTATCCTTAGTAGCCACACACGCAGATGACAAGCAACATGAATTCGACTGGGACACGAAACATCTGCAACACAAATTCCCAGCTCGGCGAACTGAACCACAACAACGAGCACCCGAGCTACAAATCTTCTCACAAACTATGATGTATTTACTGTTCCACAGTTCCTCAGAATCCAGGGAGCTGGGCATGTTTTTTTTTACTGTTCCATAGTTCCTCAGATTCCATGCGACTGTGCATGATGTTTTTCTTGTTCCACTCTTGCACAAATTCCGTGAGTTGAGCATGCTGTGTTTAATGTTCCACAGTTCCTCAGATTCCAGCGAGCTGGGCATGTTCTATTTATTGATCCACAGTTCCTCAGATTCCAGGGTTCTGGACATGTTGTTTTTCTTGTTCCACTGTTGCTCATGGTCCAGGGAGTTGGGCATTTTGACTTTACTTTTCCTCAACTCCTCAGATTCCAGGGAGCCGTGCATGTTGTTTTTACTGTTCCACAGTCCAGGGAGCCGTGCATGTTGTTTTTACTGTTCCACAGTTACTGAGATTCCAGGGAGCTGGGCATGTTGTTCTTTCTGTTCCAGCATTTCCTCAAATTCCAGGGAGTTGAGCATATTGTTTTTACTGTTCCACTGTTCCTCAGATTCCGGGGAGCTGGGAATTTTGTTTTTGGTTTTCCTCAGTTCCTCAGATTCCAGGGAGCTGGACATGTTTTTTTTTCGTGCCATTTTGGCATTTCGTCTGATTGCTGAGAGCTGGGCATGTTGTTTTTCCTGTTCTCCTGCTGTTCAAATTCCATGAGTTGAGCATGTTGTGTTTACTGGTCCACAGTTCCTCAGATTCCAAGCAGCAGTGCATATTGTTTTTTTGTTCCACATTGTAAGAAGATTGAAATTTGGTCATCTTGTTTCAAAGGTGAAAGAAAGGTGAGGAAGAATGGACTGGCACTGCATGTGGATTATGGTGCCCCAGCGGTGCACGTGCAGATGAATTCTGGAATAGTGACTTGGACTGGGCACTGTCACCTGGGTGTGCTCAGTGGTTAGCACTGGTGCCTTACAGTGTCAGGGACCTGGGTTCGATTCCTCCCTCAGACAACTGTCTGTGTGGCGTTTGCACATTCTCCCCGTGTCTGTGTGCGTTTTCTCTGGTTTCCTCCCACAGTCCGAAGATTTGCGGGTCAGGTGAATTGGCCATGTTAAATTGCCCATAGTGTAAGGGGCATTAGTCAGGGTTAAATATAGGGTCTGGGTGGGTTACTCTTCAGAGGGTCAGTGTGGACTTGTTGGGTTGAAGGGCCGGTTTCCATACTGTAGCAATCTAACCTAAAACCTGTGTGGGTGTCAGCAGCCATTTTGGCATTTGGTGCAATTACTTGGATCTCCTCTTTACAAACATCCTATGCTTGAAGCACACCATGTCCCAAATTACAGTCTACTGTCTCCTGAATTATTATTACATTTAATTTCAGGAGATGAGTGTTTCAAAGCCCTATTCTTTGCTTTCGGCATCTTTCAGGGCTAGCCCACTTAACTGGGTTTTTGCTCACTTTCTTAAAATTATAGTCCCAGATTTTAAAAGGAGAGTACGAATAGTGGATTTTAAAGTGGTGAAGACCCAGGTAGGGCCTGGTTTAAATTAAAAACTCCTTGAGGCCTGGGATTGAAAGTTTGATGTCTGATTTTAAGCTTCTCATCAGGTTTTATTCACACAGGCCGCTGGCTACCAGTGGAAGGAGAGGCTTGGAGGCAGTAGTATATTGTGCTGAAAATGTGTTGCTGGAAAAGCACAGCAGGTCAGGCAGCATCCAAGGAACAGGAGAATCGACATTTCGGGCATGAGTCCTTCTTCAGGAATTATTCCTGAAGAAGGGCTCATGCCCGAAACGTCGTTTCTCCTGCTCCTTGGATGCTGCCTGACCTGCTGCGCTTTTCCAGCAACACATTTTCAGCTCTGATCTCCAGCATCTGCAGTCCTCACTTTCTCCCAGTAGTATATTGTGGTCAATGGTTTTAACATAGCAGGAAGGTCAGGAATTAGGACGCTGAATGCACACTTATTCCTCTGAAGGAGTTCCAACCAAAGCAAATGTTGAACCTTGCTTTTTGCTGGGAAATATTGTACGGGACCCAGCTGACCTGAATCTAATATTATGTAATCTTTTGAGAGGACTTGCCTGTAAGATGTGAGATAATTTTTGAGAAAATGATTTATTTTTAAATGGAGGGTATTGGGGCTGTACCACTGGAATTGATAATTGAAACTGAGATTATGACTACTTTTTAGGAATAGATTAACATGGGTGCTGAAAGGGATGAGGGAGCCGCATCTGGCCATCGCTTCAAAACGAACACTTTCATGAGGGAGAAGTTCTAACATGGTCTGGGATGAACTGTCTATTTTTCCTGCTCCAATTCGATTAATCAAATGAAATAGTGAAAGATCTTCTTTGTGGGAGAATGTCTATTTAATGTAACTTTGGAAGATCCGATTTTAGCCTGTTAATAGCTTGAGTTCTCTGGATATATAAAGGTCCAGTCTGTGGTACTGCAAAGAGGCAATCTTGCATCTGCTTCAAAACAAACAGGCATTGAACCTCCTGCTGTTGGTCAGTGTAGATCAGATTGGTACCATCTATCGGTTGAGCCATTCAGCCTCTAAGGGGTCAGAGTTGCTGTGCAAACACACATTTTTACATTTTTACATGTCTGGAGCTTTGCTAGGGATAATAGAGCCTCCAGTTTCTTGCTGTCACATGGCTAAGCTAGAATTTCTTTATTGACGTACATGAGAAGGATTTAAATATCAATGCTCAACCTGCTTGCCTTGTTCTGAATGTGATCGATCTTCCAAACTGAGAGCGGGACTTTGAACCTGGAGCGTTGGGCTTTGAGCCAGGGACACTATGAACTACAGAACATGAATGAGGAACAAATGTAGGCCATTAAGCCCTTCCGACCTGCTCTTCTATTTAGTAAGATCATGGATAATCTGAGTTTAATCTCCACTCTGTTCCTGCATACCACTGACAAATCTTTCACTCCTGACCTATGCCTACCATTTTGTTACTGTTCAGTATAAATCTCTCTAAATCCATTTTTTTTTTAATTGGCCAGAAAGCAGCATTTTTCTATGCAAATATTTGGTGTATATTCTGTCCTCTCTGCTTCTGAAAGTTATACCACTAAATTTGCGCCTTGTCCCCCAGAAGAAAGATTTCGATTATATGTACAGTTTTGCAACACCTCTGTAACCCCTTGTTTTCACATCTCAAAGGCTTAAACCCAGGGCCATCTTTGAGGTAACAGAAGCATTTGCAGATTGTGGTTTTCATTTGAAGCTATTGGTTGTCCTACTACTTTCTATCTTAACATTCAATGATTTGGAACTGTGCTCTCTGTGTAGGCTTTTCTCAAGATTATTCCCTGGTGTGTACTGGGCTAGGGTATCCCTGCTAGGGTATCCCTGCTATCGAGGTGATATGTTGCTTGGCCCATCTGAAGAGATGCACCTACATCCCCGAAGAACCACTCGCTCCTTTCTATGTCAGCCATCACCTTCCACTCCATAAGGGCATATTATGTGATGGCTTCCAATATGCTGTCCTATATGCTTGCCTTTTCCTAAGAGTCACATGTAAGATAGCAGAGGGATCTAAAATTACATAGGGAGAGTGGTCATGCAGGAAAAGATGAAAATTTCCAAGACGACCCTTTCCAAGACTGCTTTTGGATATCTTTTGGCAACAGATTCCCAGGCTATGTGAATCGAACATTTAACTATTCACAATTTAAAAGGCAACTTGGATGAATGTATGAAAAGGAAGGGTTTTGAGGGATATGGGCTAAGTGCTGGCAAATGGGACTAGATTATGTTAGGGTATCTGGTCAGCATGGACGAGTTGGACTGAAGGGTCGGTATCCATGCTATATGACTCTCTATGGCATTTCTTCAGATTCTAGAAAGCTGGGCCTGTTGTTTTTAACTGTTCTTCAGTTCATCAGATTCCACTGAGCTGGGCATGATGTTTCCCTGTTCCAACATTGCTCATTTTCTATGGAGTTGGCCATGTTGTTTTTCCTGTTCCACTGTTGCTCAGAGTCCAGGGAGCTGGGCATTTTTTTTAACTGTTCCTCAGTTCATCAGATTCCAGGGAGTTCGGCATGGTTATTTTACTGTTCCACAGTTCCTCAGATTCCAGGATGCTGGGCATGTTATTTTTTCCTGTTCTGCAGTTTGTTGGATGTCAGTTAGCGGCATCAAACGTTTGGACAAGTTCCTCATGTTCCAGGGGCTTGGGCATGTTGTCTTTGCTGCTACTCAGTTCGTCAGATTCCAGTGAGCTGTGCATATTGTCTTTTCCTGTTCTGGCATTTCCTCAGGTTCCAGAGAGCTGGGCATGGTGTTTTTACTGTTTCACAGAACTACAGATTCCAGGTAGCTGGGCATGTTGTTATTTTTCCTGTTCCGGCATTTCCTCAGATTCCAGGGAGTTGATCATATTGTTTTTACTGTTCCACAGTTCCTCTGATTCCAGGGAGCTGGGCATGTTGCTTTTTTCGTGTTCTGGCATTTCCTCTGATTCCTGAGAGCTGGGCATGTTGTTTTTCCTGTTCCACTGCTGCTCAAATTCAATGAGTTGAACATGTTGTGTTTACTGTTCCACAGTTCCTCAGATTACAAGGAACTGTGCATGTTGTTTTTTTGTTCCAAATTTCCACAAATTCTAGAAAGCTGGACCTGTTGTTTTTACTGTTCCTCAGTTCATCAGATTCCAGTGAGCCTGCTATGTTGTTTTTCCTGTTCCACTGTTGCTCAGATTCCAGGGAGCTGGGCATTTTTTTTACTGTTCCACAGTTCCTCAGATTCCAGGGTGGTGGGCATATTGTTTCTACTTTTCCACGGTTCCTCAGATTCCATGGAGCTGGGCATGTTGTTTTTATCCTGTTCTGGCATTTCCTCAGATTTCAGAGAGCTGGGCATGTTGTTTTTCCTGTTCCATTTTTCCGCAGATTCCAAGGAGCTGTGTACGTTGTTTTTCCTGTTCCACATTGCCTCAGATTTGAGAAAGCTGGGCCTGTTGTTTTTACTGTTCCACCATTCCTCAGATTCCAGGGAGCTGGGCATGTTGTTTTTACTGGTCCACCATTCCTCAGATTCCAGGGAGCTGGGCTTGTTGTTTTTACTGCTCCACCATTCCTCAGATTCCAGGGAGCTGGGCATGTTGTTTTTACTGCTCCACCATTCCTCAGATTCCAGTGAGCTGGGCATGTTGTTTTTACTGTTCCCCAGTTCCTCAAATTCCAGTGAGCTGGGCTTGTTGTTTTTACTGCTCCACCATTCCTCAGATTCCAGGGAGCTGGGCATGTTGTTTTTACTGCTCCACCATTCCTCAGATTCCAGGGAGCTGGGCATGTTGTTTTTACTGGTCCACCATTCCTCAGATTCCAGGGAGCTGCGCATGTTGTTTTTACTATTTAACAGTTTCTCAGATTCCAGAGAGTTGGGCATATTGTTCTTCCTGTTCTACTGTTCCTCAGATTCCAGGGAGCTGGGCATGTCATTTTTGCTGTTCCACTGTTGCTTAAATTCAATGAATTGAGCATGTTATATTTACTGCTCAGAGTCCAGGGAGCTGTGCATGTTCTTTGTACTGTTCCATAGTTCCTCAGATTACAGGGAGCTGTGCATGTTGTTTTTATTGTTCAATAGTTCCTCATATTCCAGAGATCTGAAATGTTGTTTTCACTGTTTAACATTTTCTCAGATTCCAGAGAGTTGGGCATATTGTTCTTCCTGTTCTGCAGTTCCTCAGATTCCAAGGAGATGGGCATGTTCTTTTTACTGTTCCGACATTTCCCCAGATTCCAGGGAACTGGGCATGTTTTTTTCCTGTTCCACTGTTGCTTAAATTCCATACGTTGAGCATGTTGTGTTTTCTGTTCCAAAGTTCCTCAGATTCCAGGGAGCTTCGAATGTTTTTTTTACTGTTTCACAATTCCTCAGATTCCAAGGAGCTGGGCATGTTGTTTTCTCTGTTCCACATTTTCTCAGATTCTAGGGCCTCGTTTTTTTTTTACTGTTCCCAGTTTATCAGATTCCCGTGAGCTGGGCATGAAGTATTTCCTTTTCCACCATTCCTCAGATTCCACGGAGCTGGACATTTTGTTTTTCCTGGTCCACTGTTGCTCAGATTCCAGGGAGCTGTGCATGTTGTTTTCACTATTTAACAGTTTCTCATATTCCACAGAGTTGGGCATATTGTTCTTCCTGTTCAACAGTTCGTCAGGTTCCAAGGAGATGGGCATGCTCTTTTGACTGTTCCACGGATCCTCAGATAACAGGCACTGGGCCTGTTGTTTTTCTTTCTTCACAGTTACTCAGATTCCAGGGAGTTGGGCATGTAGTTTTTAGTGTTCCTCAGTTCCTCAGATTCTAAGGAGCTGGGCATATTTCTTTTTCCTGTCCTGGCATTTTCTCAGATTTCAGGGAGCTGGGCATATTGTTTTTACTGTTCCACAGTTCCTCATATTCCAGGGAGCTGGGAATGTTGCTTTTTCCTGTTCTGGCATTTCCTCAAATTCCAGGGAGTTGGGCATGTTGTTCTTACTGTTCCACAGTTCCTCAGATTCCACGGAGCTGGGCATTTTGTTTTTACTTTTCCTCAGTTCCTCAGATTCCAGGGAGCTGGGCTTGTTGTTTTTAATGTTCCATTGTTCCTCAGATTCCAGGGAGCTGGGCTTGTTGTTTTTAATGTTCCACTGTTCCTCAGATTCCAGAGAGCTGGGCATGTTGTTTTCACTGTTCCACAGTTACTCACATTCCAGGGAGTTTGTCATGTTGATTTTTCCCATTCCACACTTCCTCATGGTCAAGCAAAACTTGTACTTTGTTATGCACAAGGCTGGATAAGGCAAGAGATAAATGACAGTAATGGGCGCTGGGTTGAGAGAAAGGGGAGATATAAACAGGGGAGGAGCAATGTAATAAGCAGGGGAGGAGTAAAAGAGAAATGAATTGTATATAAGATATGTACTTGCTAAACTCCGTGAGTCTATTTTAGACACCACGCCTGCAAGCATATAATAAACGATACTCCTGCTTCAGATGTTGTCTCGGACTGAAATTATTGAAGGGGGTGGATTCTATTTCACACAATTGGGGGCAATCCTGGATATCTTCCATTGCTGGGAGGGAGTGGCTGGCCATGGACACTGAGAAGATGTGTCCCGTTCCCGGTTGAGGAGTGGTCTCATGTCTTGGGTTGGTCCGTTCCCTTGGGTGACTGATAATAATCCTTGAAAGGAGACATCTGAACCACGTAGTGGGGAGAGTAAAGCTGACTCTGAACACGGAGAAGGGCCAGGCAACTCCGTGCACGGACCAAATAAGGAAAATTGACTATTAAGTACTGCTTTGGTTGCTGGGATTAAGTTTTAGTAGCTAATAACGAAGAAACTCATTATTGCCTGTGCCATGGGTAAAGAAAGTGCCTCCAGGAAAAAAAAAACAAATGGAAATGGAGGCGGGTCCCTGACAACAAACCTTGGGAGGGAAAGTCCTTTGGGAGGGATGTTCCTCTCGGTTTGATTGGGGTTAGAGTCCCCTGGGTTTGAGTGGGGTTAGAGTGCCCTGGGTGTGATTGGGGTTTGAGTTAGAATTGCCTTGGTGACTGGGAGTGTGATACCTGTCAAATTAAGGTACTTGTGGGTTGACCACTATGGGAGGCAAAGGATGCAAAAATGAGGCGCCTGGGATAAAGGGTAAAGAAGTCCAAGAGGACATCCCTCCAGCAAGTCCACAGTTGGCACGGATGTTGAAAAAATTGGAAAAAATAAAACTTGTACAAGGGAAAAAGATATGTATGGACTTTGTCTTGCCGAAGTATGGATCAGACGAAGACTGGGATTGTAAATATTTGAATTTATATGCCAACGGACAACAGCCTTTCTGTCAGGAGGGATCAGATTATGCTTCATGTCGGAAGGGCTAGTAGCTGAAGGGCTACTAAGGGTACACTTTGTAACTAAATCATGGCCAGACATCCAGAAAAAAATTCAAAAGATAGAGGGGTGAAGCGAGAAGCCTCCAGAGGAGTTGCTGCTGGAAGCACAGAAAGTGTCTGTGAGATACGGTGTGTGTGTGCGAAAGAGACAGAGAGAGAAAAGAGAGAGAAAAGAGTTGTACAGCTGGTAGAAAGTTTAACCATTTGTGATTTGGTTTGAATGCACATTTGTTTGTTGGTGATTGAGTGTTTGTGCTTTGTTCCCTGGAGCTTGAGATCTGTTTTGAATCTGATTTCTATTTTCTATTACGGAAATATAACATGATTTCTTCTAAGGTTAAGGATTTTACAGTGATTATGAAATAAAATGTTAACTCCTATTCTTTTTACAGGTCATGACTGCCTTACTATCAGTTTCTGACAAATCTCTTTCATCCTCACATAAAAGCGATTATTGGAGGACAGTTGAAGTTTCAGTTCAACATTAGATTGTAATTTAAAAAATCCCTATGGTTAATATCTGTGACTTCGATTCGGTCATTATTCATGTATTAGAAGTTTTTTTTAACTTGAATAGACCAAATCCTTTTAAGACAGCTCCGGTTAATTCACGACTTTTAACATTGCAATTGAGCAATGATTGGTCAGAAATACTTAAGAAAACTAATTTTGGATTTAAACTAAGCGACTAAAACTGGGTAATTATAGTGGATTTCAAAGTTGGGAACTGTATGCATTTTACATTTTTAATATTAAATACTGAATAAATGAATTTATAACATATAAATATATTTTTATAAGTAAGGTTCCAAAATGTATAGTTAGGAAAAGTTAGACAAGCATAAATTGATGAATTGGTATTTGAAGTCATAGAGAGCAAGAAATATTGCAATATTTCTTTTAAAAAATCAAGGTCTAAACAAACATCTGGCAACGTAGCATGAGAAGCAGAAACAAGAGGCAAAAATAATGATAGCCACGGTTGATGAGGTAATAAAGAAAACGACAAAACTAAAAGGAGGAGGAAACCGGAATGGTGGTGGGCAGCATATTGAAAATAAAGGGAGGAGAAGAGATTGGGGAGGAGATGTTAAGGGGTCTGGTAGACAGGAATAAGGATCAAAGTGGAAATCCCCACAGGCGGGATGTTATTACTATGGAAAGACAGGTCACTTTAAGAGAGAGTGTTCAGACCTGAAAAAGGAAGCAAAGGCAGTGCTGTTTATAAACCTTGATGAAAAATAGGGGTGTCAGGGGTTCCTGCCCCCCCCGGCACCCACCAGGACTCCTTGATAAGTTTAAAGGTGGGACCTTATAAAGAGGACGTAGTTTTCCTAGTCGATACGGGGACAACAAGGTCATCGTTAAATTTTAAGCCCAAGGCAGTGGGAACGAAAGAGTTAATTGGATTATGGCGACAGTTTTGTGATGAGAGGCACGAAGAATTAGTTTTGCGCTCATGACAAGATACTGCCACCAAATTGGGGATTGAATTAACTGCAAATGGTGCTATGAAATCTGTTGAGGGTCTGAACAATGAATGTGTTGAGCAAAACAATTACAGAAACAGAATGAGAAGTCACAAGTGACTGGTAAACAAACAGAACT
>NC_057757.1:8517617-8518298 GCF_004010195.1 Chiloscyllium plagiosum
ACTGATGTTCCCATCACTGTATTCCCCACTATTAACACCCTTGGGGTCAGTATTGAAAAGAAACTGAATTGGACTTGCCAAAAAGCGCAATTTTTACAAAAACCTATTCGAGGCTTTGAATACTGGTAAAAGTAAGTCACCTCCTGACTCCCCACAATTTGTCCACCACCTACAAAGCACAAGTCCAGTGTGTGACAGAATGCTCGTCAAGAATGTGATGCTGGAAAAGCACAGCAGGTCAGGCAGCATCCGAGAAGCAGGAAAATCAACATTTTGGGCAATAGCCCTTCATCCGGAATCTGTGCCACAATGCTTCCCACTTGTCTGAATGAATGTAGCTCCACCAACAGTTAATAAGTTTGATACCATCCAGGACAAACCAGCTGCTTAGTTGGCACCACATCCATAAACACCCACTCCCTCCACCAGTGTTTCTCAGCAGCAGCAGTGTGGACCAGCTACAAGATGGACTGCAGAAATTCACCAAAGGTCCTCAGACAGCATCTTCCAAACCTACAAACTCAATCATCCAGAAGGACAAGAGCAACAGATAGATGAGAACGGAAATCCCTGCACATTTACCTCAAGGCCACTCATCATCCTGACTTGGAAATATATCACCGTCCCTTCACTTGGTCAGAATCCTGGAGCTCCCTCCCTAACAGCATTGTGGGTCTACCT
>NC_057757.1:8519457-8537907 GCF_004010195.1 Chiloscyllium plagiosum
GTAGACAGGATGGTTAAGAAGGTGTACGGGATCTAGTCTTAATTAGC
Source organism: Chiloscyllium plagiosum (assembly GCF_004010195.1). NCBI lineage: Eukaryota > Metazoa > Chordata > Chondrichthyes > Orectolobiformes > Hemiscylliidae > Chiloscyllium > Chiloscyllium plagiosum. The sequence continues at coordinate 8,519,505 of NC_057757.1, forward strand.
CAGGGATTAGAATATCGAATCTAGAACACAGAACCTGAAGAGACCCCAGAATATTGCTATCTTATAAATGAGGTCTTCCTGAGGAATTGGAGACCAACACATATTCAGTGGGTTGGGAAGTGGGCAGCAGGTCATCAAGTTGCAGTCCCAGTAGGATTTAGAAAGGAGATGTTGTGGGTATGAATTACCAAGAGGAGGTCATTTGGGAGTAAGGAAAACTTATGTAAAAATGCAAAAGCATTTTCATTGGCCTGGACTGTGAAAAGATGTAGTCAAATTTTGGAGGACATTTCATATGTGTCAGGAAATTGGGAACTTTCAGGCCGTGATAAAGCCAGCACTTTTAATATCCATTCTCACATTTGGGGAACATTTTACAAGGGTGTGAATTGATTGGGTAGTGTTGTAGTAAAATTAATAAAATTCACATTTAGAAACAAGTCAATCAAATTTCGAAGTAAGTAAATCAAATTTATTAAATCGAAACCTTTTGGGAGGGGCAGTGTGATTCTGCCCCGAACTGTGGGACTTGACAGGACCATCTCTCCCTGAACAATAGGTACAGCAGCTTTTATAGTCTGGAAGGTGTGTACAACAAAAGGCCACGAAAGATGGTAGCTTGTGATCTGTGCATGTGCGAAGAGATTGCTGTTTCCTGGATGAGCATACCACGCCATTGTGTTCTGAAGTTGCGCATGCTGAGATCGTGGTTTCCGGGAACAGTGTACCACGCCATTGTGTTCTGTACATGCACACATAGAGATTGCTGTTTCTGGGAACAGTGTACCACACCATAGTGTTCTGCATATGCACAGACAGAGATTGCTGTTTCTGGGAACAGTGTACCACGCCATAGTGTTCTGTACATGCACACACACAGATTGCTGCTTCTGGGAACAGTGTACCATGCCATAGTGTTCTGTACATGCACACACACAGATTGCTGTTTCTGGGAACAGTGTACCATGCTATAGTGTTCTGTACATGCACATGCAGGGATTGCTGTGTCTGGGAACAGTGTAACACACCATTGTGTTCTGTCAGTATTTCTTCTTTAGTTCATTCCTGTTTTCAGTCTCCCCTTGTGGTCCGAGACATGCCGGAGCATGACGAACAGACCACCACCATCCAGTAATCAACGGTGGGGCCAGAAAGGGGTAACTCCCAGGTGAATCAACGTGGAGGTTAGCACCCGGAATAATACTCGCTGTCCAAACTTTCCAACATGAGGTAAGGACAGCCATAATGATGCAACAAGTGATAACCGTAACAATGAACATGATGAAGGCGTGCAAAAGGTATGAGCCCCAGGATCTGCCTTATCGCCATCCTAGCCCCTTCCCCGGCAGTGGGGGGATAATAACCATGAAACTATTTCCACTCCTGCCGGATCTTATCAGCCTCCAGGTGGATGTGATCCATTTGGTCAGTTATATTGTCTGAGGTATTCAGAATGTATGTGCCGCACTCGGGACCAATAACAGCACAGGGACCACCTTGTACCACTCACAAATAGTCAAGGGTCAAACGGTTCGACAACACAACAGTACGGGTGGAAATGACCTCAGCCGACACCTCGGAGATGGCCGTGCTGTTAGAAATGGGGAAAAGTGTTGTTTTTGCAGATATAGAAAAAGCATACAGAAAAGGGGTACAGCAAGAGAACTATTAACCCTGCAGGTATTTAGGGAAAAGCATGTCTACTTTTCAGTGCATAATTATGGATAATTCAGTACTAACTTTAATGTAGATTTATTAAAGAAAATAATTCATTTTACCATAATGTTTAAAATAACAGTTTCAGCAAAAAGCTAAGATTACTGAAACATATAAGCGAAGCACGAAAAAGATACATTGTTAAGATGTATGTACAAGAATGGAATGTACCTAAGGACAATGAAAGAAGTTACAAAGGGAACATCAAGATAAGAGTTTAGCCTTATGACAGCACGTGCAAGAGGGAAAATTGCCAACTTGGAAAGAAGGGGGCAATGGGCATGGAACATAGATGGGCAGAGGCGAAATAGTAAGAAAGATTGGGTAATGTAGGGATCGGAAGAAGTGACCTCACATAGCTCAAAAGTATAACTGTGTAATAGTTTGAATAATCATCACTTTAATTGCTTTCTGCAATTGGGGTCCTTTCTTGCAAGATCGTAGAATAGATTGTCTTGTTTCCAGCTTTGGTGGTCTCGTCTAAATTTTATTGAATTTTGTTTCTAACAGATTTGGGGGCTCGTCTGGGATCCCAAGCTCCGGTCGCTCGACAATTGTTGGGAAAACGGAGAAGGTGCACATCACTGATTTCGGTGATCTTTAGTTTCCCTCTTTGCCACAGCGGCTTGGGCGAGCGAAATCCGGACTGAGAGATCTGGGAAACAAAACGGTTTGAGAGGCGGCCGGTTTGGTCGGGTAACTCTTGTGCACAGGACCCGGGTAAGAAAAAGGTCTTGAATAAGTATTATCTAGGCGACCAGGGTAGGCAATGGTATTTACTGCCATTCACCACGGGGCGGAGCGCTCTGACATGAGGTTGGGTAACTCTTTTATACACAAAACCCGGGTAAGATATATGTCTCCAGGCGACCGGGGCAAGCAACAGTTGTTGCTGCCATTGCTGTGGGCTGGCGTACGGCGGGTTTGGTCAGGTAACTTTTGTGCACGGAAGACCCTGGTGAGATATATCTGTATATCTCCGGGCAACCGGGGCAAGCAACGGTTGTTGCTGCCACCATTGCCATGGGACAGGGCACGCTGACACGCGGCGGCTTGGTCTGATCAACTCTTGTGTATACAAGACCCGGGTATCCGGGCAGCCGGGATAGGTAGTGACAGTTGTCTAGGGCAAGCAACAGGGTGGTTGCTGCCAGGTATTGCCGCGGGACTGGGCGCATTCGACCAGGTAACTCTTGTGCACAGACCAAGGTATGAAAATGGACCGTTAGGTATTGCCTTGGTGGTCGGGCACGTACGAGAAGTACGGGGAATTGGCAACACATAAATTAAGGTATATAATTGGCTAAATTAATCTGATGAGTGAGGTGTCTACCTGATTTGACCACCCAGCCTTAGACCAGTTGTTAAGAGGGAAATCCCCCACGTGAAGGTCAGGATCCTGAAGTGGGCGTGAAAGAAGGTGACACCGGATCTCAGTCAGGTTAATTAAATTACATAAAGAAACGGCCGAGTATTAGTTGTTTAAGTGTCGAAGGAGACATGAGAGGGACATCCGAGGACCACATCCCAACGGACAGTCCTTTAGGAAAAAGGTTGAGAGATTGGAAGTACAATCCTCGGACGCGAGGAAATGATATAAAAAAAGATAAAATGTCAATTGAAAACAGCCTTACAGTCAGGAGGAATCAGATTATGCTTCGTGTCAGAAGGGCTAGTAGCTGAAGGGCTATTGAGGGTACACTTCGTAACTAATTTATAGCCAGGCATCCAGAAAAATATTCAAAACCTAGAGGAGTCGTTGCAGGAAGCTCAAAGTGTCTGTGTGTGTGTGTGTGTGAGAGAGAGAGACAGAGATAGAGAGAGAGAGAAAAGAGCTGTACAGCTAGTAGAAAGGTTAACCCTTTGTGATTCAGTCTGAATACACATTTGTTTGCTGGTGATTGAATGTTCCCTGGAACTTGAAATCTGGGACTGTTTTGAATCTGATTTCTATTATGGAAATTTTAACATGATTTCTTTTAAGTTTAAGGATTTTGCAAGATTATAAAATAAAATGTTAACTCCTGCTCATTTTACAGGTCATGACTACCTTACTATTAGTTTTTAACTAATCTCTTTTATCCTTACATAAAAGCGATTTGTGGAGGACAGTTGAAGTCTCAGTTCAACATTAGATTGTAATAAAGAAAAAAAAAACGAAAATCCTATAATTAAACTCAGTGACCTTGGATTTGGCCATTATTCATGCATTAGAAGTTTTTTTTAACAACCTATAGCATTGTAATTGAGCAATGACTGCTCAGGACTACTTAAGAAAACTAATTTTGGATCAAAGGACTAAAACCGGGTAATTATAGTGGATTTCAAAGTTGGAAACTGTATGCATTTTACATTTGAAATATTAAACGCTGAATAAATGAATTTATATACACAAGTAAGATTCCTAAATGTATATAAAGGTTTTAAAGTTAGAGAAGCATAAATTGATAAATTATATTTGAGATTACAGGGAGCAAGAAATATTGCAATATTTCTTTAAAAATCAAGGTCTAAACAAAACATTGGATAATAAAGAAAACGACAAAACTAAAAGGAGGAGGAAACCGGAATGGTGGTGGGCAGCATGTTGAAAATAAAGGGAGGAGAAGGGATTGGGGAGGAGATGTTAAGGGGTCTGGTAGACAGGAACAAAGATCAATGTGGAAATCCCCACAGGCGGGATGTTATTACTATGGAAAGACAGGTCACTTCAACAGAGAGTGTCCTGATCCGAAAAAGGAAGCAAAGGCAGTGCTGTTTGTAAACCTTGATGAAAAATAGGGGTGTCAGGGGTTCCTGCCCCCCGGCACCCACCAAGAACCCTTGATAAGTTTAAAGGTGGGACATTACAAAGACGACGTAGTTTTCCTAGTCGATACGGGGGCAGCAAGGTCATCCTTAACGTTTAAGCCAAAGGGAGTGGGAACGAAAAAGTTAATTGGATTATGGCGACAGTTTTGTGATGTGAGGCATGAAGGGTCAGTTTTGCGCTCATGACGAGATATGGCCACCAAATTGGGGATTGAATTAACTGCAAATGGTGCTATGGAATCTGTTGAGGTTCTTAAAAATGAATGTGCTCGAAAAAAAAACAATTACAAAAACAGGGTGAGAGGTCGCAAGTGACTGGTAAACAAACAGAACTATGCAATTACAGTTTTTAAAATGTTTTAGTCACTTGTTGTGCTTGCACCCTGAATTATATAATATATATACTTAATAATTAATATTTATAATAAATCAATTGTGTTAGCCTGTATCAATAATAATTGGCAGGATTCTTTCACACATTCTCCGTGACCTGTCATATTGATTCACGGTTAATTTAAAACATGACTGTATTAATTCATTGTTAATTAAAGAACGGAAAGTTACATTACTGGCCGGAGTGTGTGCAGGCAGTGGGAGCAACAGCCTTATTGGTAGAGGAGAGTTGCAAACTTACTTTTGGGGGAGCCTTAATAGTCAGCACCCCACATCAGGTACGGAGCATACTAAATCAGAAAGCAGGACAATGGCTCACAGACTCTCGGATCTTAAAATATGAGACAATCTTAATAGAACAGGATGACCTTCTGTTAGTCACAGACAGTTGCTTGAATCCAGCGGCATTTCTGTGGCGGAGAGAGGGGGGTGGCCCTTGGCAATCCAGAACATGACTGCCTTGATATTACTGAATATCAGACTAAAGTGCGAATGAACTTAAGAGACGTACCGTTGCATGCGGGAACTCGGTTCTTTATCGACGGGTCCTCCCGGATGATTGAGGGTAAAAGGCATAATGGATATGCTGTAGTAGATGGGATAGAGGGAAGCATTATCGAGTCTGAAAGACTGCCTAACGGCTGGTCAGCGTAAACTTGTGAACTCTACGCCCGAGAAAGAGCTCTCAGAACCTTAGAAAACAAAAAAGGAACAATATGTACAGACTCCAAATATGCGTTTGGAGTCATATAAACGGGCATCAGAAGGGGAATGAATCGGAAGTACAGATGAGGTAGTTAAAGAAGCGACCCTGAATCCACAAGGAGCAGTGATATACTCCCTAATACCTACAATTTTAGATCTTCAGGGTGCCCCGTTGTTTACTGCAAAGGGGGAAAAGGGACTAAAAGATTTAGGAGCTGCAATGACAGCAGATGGAGCAGCCTTATAGTAGCTAGTAACCTCCCCACCCCCCCATCAAGTCAGAACTGTGTTAAACCAAAAGGCAGGGAGATGGTTGACAAGGCCATCCTGATGGAAGAAGATGACTTGGTGTTAGCAACAGACACCTGTCTAAACCCAGTTACCTTCTTATGGAAGGGAGACCCTCTAGACAAACGAGACTTAGAACATGACTGTTTAGATATCATAGAGTATCATACCAAAATTAGACAGGACCTGAGAGATCTACCTTTACATGACGGGGATAGATTGTTTATAGATGGATCATCGAGAGCAGTGGAAGGAAAAAGACACAATGGATATGCAGTAGTGGACGGTAACAAAAACCAAACAGTGGAGGCAGACCGGCTGCCTAACACATGGTCAGCCCAGACCTGGAAATTGTACGCAGTAAATCAAGCTTTAAAACAGAGAATCGGGATGGGACAATTTACACTGATTCTAAGTATGTATAAAATAATAAGGGAAGGGCTCAAAGGAGGAAGGAACCCAGGAGTGAGACCCTTCCAAAGTATACAGGTGGATTACACTGAACTACCCCCAGTGTGAAAACAGAAGTACCTGTTGGTCTTAGTAGACCACTTACCCGGGTGGTGGAAGCTTTCCCAATGTCATTAGCCACCTCAAAAGGAGTGGTGAAAACCTTCCTTGAACAAATCATCCCACGATATGGAATAGTGGAAAGTATAGATTCAGACCAAGGTAGCCATTTTATTTCTAAGATCTTACAAAAAGTAATGGCAAGAATTTCATACCCCTTTGGCACCCACCCTCCTCTGGGTGGGTTGAACGAATGAATCAAATCTTAAAGAAGCAATTATCTAAGCTAGTCCTAGAGACTTGATTCCCATGGACAAAATGTTTACCTATCGCATTGCTATGCATTAGGACTGTTCCTAGACATGATATAGGCCTCTCTCCTTATCAGATGATGTTTTGGATTACCTTTTTTGTGTGGAAGAGGGGAATTACCAGCTGTAGAGTTCAATGGTAAGTTTTTAAAGAACTATATTGTGGCGCTCGGCTCTTCCTTGTCTGTCCTTAGGAAGAAGGGTCTGTTGACCCAGATACCTCCACTTGAGTTCGACAACCGGTTGATTGCGTCCTCATCAAGACCTGGAAGGATACCAAACTCCACCTGAGCTGGGAGGGACCATTCCTAACCTTCCTGACTACTGAGACAGCTATCCAGACTGGTGAGAAAGGGTGGAGTCATCACACTCGCGTCAAAGGTCCATTTTCCAAATAAAACAGAAATTGTCACAGGCTAGATTATAAATAAAACTGAAATGGTCACAGGCCAGATTGAAGATAAAACTGAAAATGTGCCAGGCCAGATTAAAAATAAAACTGAAATTGCTCCAGACCAGATTAAAAATAAAACTCAAATTGTCACAGGTCAGGTTAAAAGTAAAAGTCAAATTGTCACAGGTTAGGTTAGAAAAAAAATTGTCACAGGCATGATGTAAAAAAAACCTGAAGTTGTCACAGGCCAGATTAAAAATAAAACTCAAATTGTCACAGGCCTGATTTTTAAAAAAACTGAATTTGTCACAGACCAGATTAAAATAAAACAGGAAGTGTCACAGATGGGTTAAAAATAAAACTGAAATGGTCACAGGCCAGATTAAAAATAAAAGTCAAATTGTCACAGGCCAGGTTAAAAAAAAACTCAAATTGTCACAGGCCAGAGTAAAACTAAACTGAAATGATCACAGGCCAGATAAAAATAAAACTCAAATTGTCACAGGCCAGATTGAAAAAAAATCTGAAATGGTCACAGGCGAGATTAAAAAAACAATTAAAGCAGTACCAATGTTAAGCAAAAGAAAACCCTATCTTAAAGTTGAGAGGTAAGGTTCTATTCCCCCAAGGTAGTAGTCCCATTCGGCAAGGGTCAAACTGAATGTACAGACTCTAGGAACAGTGAAAAGGTTAAATATAACCTCAGGGGCCCCAAACCCCAACATTGAGGCCAAATCAAACAAACGCCGACTGAATCAGCCTAGACAGACCCTCCCTACGTTGGAATAGCGAATCACGGCACAATATATAAAATTAGAAATTCTGAGATCACCCGGAGGTTGCAGAATAGCACTCTCTTTCATTGTTACCAAGCTGGCTGAGAGATCAATTGGCAAAACTCAGGGTATCAAAGAGATGACCCTGAGGCAGCATATTTCATACCTATATTTTGCACAATCATATTATTTTACTTTAATGTTTCTAGCCTTAATTGGGTTCTCCTAAGGCAATTAATACATTAGTGTTGTTTCACACATACAATAAACAATGGAGTTACTGTGGTGACATTTGTGTCGTTGAGATAATACCGAGGTTACAATCAGCATTATGTTATAATGACTGTCTGGGTAATAGACAGATTACTTGATTATGCCAAGTTTCATGCACTCCTTATTCCATTCTCATGGTCACTGTGACTGCAGTAGCCATTTTAAGCTTTTCAGACAAATTATTATCGCAAGGTGGAGATTTAAAATGAATGCTTTTGATGGTTAACTCCCCTACACTTTATCACTATCTCTCTAACATCTCTCCTGTAAGAACCTGGTTTGAATTTTCCTTTTTGCCAAGGGATGTGTTTATGGGGAATTTGCAGGAAATAAGAATAGTATCATTAAGTTGTGATAGAGTTGGTTGGGTTTTCAGATAGATGAAGGTATTCTATATTCTGTTCTCTTTGTTCGTGTTTCATTTGGAAGTCTGTAAGTAATTTCTGTTTTGTTTAAAACTGAGTGCTTTGACCAGCTGCATCATACATGGAATACCCACCTTATACCTGCTTAAAGCAACTAAAAATGTTAGGATCTAGGTTACCTTCTTAAAAGGTTTTGCGGGGCTCTGGCCTGATTCATAGCATTCAGAACTACAGTTTATCCTTAGTAATGACATAGCTGGATCACAAATGGGAGTGATGCCCACTGTGGTTGAAAGGCCAGTGGAACATCAGGCAACTGAGATGTTACAGGAAGTATATCCTGGGACTTTTCCTGACTTTGTGGTAATAAGGACACAAAGTCCCAGGTAGAAACAGGAGGATGATCATTGTACCCAGCTGAGGGAGGGGGAACGTGAGATTGTATCCCTGTGGATTGAGGTTATTTCATCACCCAGCTGGGGGAGGTGAAGATAAAATTGTGTGTGTGTGTGTGAGAGTGTGTGTGTCTGTCTGTACGTGTATGTCTGTATGTGCGTGTTGTGTCTGTGTGTGAGAGTGTGTGTGTCTGTGTGTGAGAAAGAGTGTGTGTACCCGTGTGTACGTGTGTGTCTGTGTGTGTGTGCGTGTGTGTCTGTGTGTATTTGTGTGTGTCTGTGTGTGAGAGAGAGTGTGTACATGTGTGTCTGTGTGTGTACGTGTGTGTATTTGTGTGTGTCTGTGTGTGAGAGAGTGTACGTGTGTGTGTGTGTCTGTCCTGGATGATACAAATGTTTGTTGTCTGACCCGCCTAACTGTATATCGGAGGGTTTGAGCTTGCTTGACCATTTCAGAATGTAGTTAACAGTCAAACACATTGTTGTGAGTGTGGAGTCACATACATACCAAAATAGATAACCCCGACAGGTTTCCATCTGGAAGAGGGGATCAATGAGACACCTTTTCCAGGAGTAAAAGCAAAACACTGTGGATGCTGGAGATTTGAAACAAAGAATGGAGAAACTCAACGGGTCCAGCAACATGTGTGAAGGCAGAGAGAGAAAGAGAGTTAACGTTTCGACTCTGGTATATGTCTTCTTCAGAAGCAAGTTTCTTCAGTATTTCCTGAGATTGTCCATGATCAGTGAGCTACTGCATTTATATTTCCCTTGTTCATTCAGGGGATGGTGGCATCACTGGCCAGCATTTATTGCCAATCCTTAATTTTCCAAAAATCAATTCATGGCCAGCATTAGAATCTTCATTAAAGATAATGTTTTGAATATTGAATTTAATGTCCACCATCTGCCTTAGCAGGATTCAAACCCAGGTTCCCAGAGCATTATCTGGATCTCTGTCCAGTGTTAATAGCACAAGGTCATTCACTCCGCGTGATATCACCAGTACAGGCCGGATCAGAGTTTGCAAATCAGAACACAATGCAGGACAATATAAAGGAACTGGGTGTAAGGGTTCGGTCCTTAAAATTATAATCCTGAATGAGATTGTGTTTGTTAGAACGAGCCTTCTCAATTCAGACATATGCAAATCGGAACCACTTGTACAACACAATCTCTTTATAGCACCACATGCAAGATTACAGGATGAGGTTTATTCATGAAATGTTTTGCATGTCAATTTTTTAAAATCTTCACAAAGAAATTGATGGAAAATTTAATCCCACTCCTTAACTCATTTCTGAACTTACTCTGGGTCCCTGCATAAATAAATGGGTTTATACAGGAACTTAACATCTGCAGCATGTACCCTACTTCTTCAAGAATGAAATTGGACTTATTGTAATTGGAACCTGAGAAATAACTCATGTTTGAAATTCGGACGTAGAGAAATGTTAACACATACAGCATCCATAACAGGACAAAACTGCCTGAGATACAGAAGAGCAGAATGATGGACTTTCTCCGGTTCCTGACCTCCATGTCATTCGGATTTTCCGACTGTTTGCCAACATGGAGTCTTTTGCGAGTTTGAATAGCCTTTAGGATTTGTCTGACAGTCACAGCGTTGAGCAGTAAGATCAAAACGAATGGGAGACAAGGGGTTGAAATGAAATTAATCCAATGATATGCAGCCCATACAGATGAGGTGTAAAATATAGACTTAAGTTTGCAATACCATGGTATATTATCAATTGTATATAATGGTTCATATATGAAATACCAGAATGTATTTTTGATACTGCTCATTCCACAAACTGCCCCTATAACCACAGCTGCTACTTTCTCTGTGCAATATCTTGTCTTCATTTTTTGGCAAGAAATGGCTACAAATCGATCAATAGTGAATATGACAGTTGCCCAGACAGAACAATCCTTGCTTGCAGACATTAGTGCATAACTGACAGTACAGACTGGGGTGATATACATGACACTGCGTGGGAAGTAAATACCAACAATACGGTTCAATATTACAGCTGTAATAATGATCAGCAGGTCTGTCACCGCCATGCATACGAGGTAGTAAGTGATGCATCTGGAGAGACCACACCTTCCTCTGGATAGGATCATAATCACTGCCACATTAGCTGCAATTTGAAAAAGAGACACAATCCAGAGGATAATAGAAATGAAACAGTGAGAGAGACACAGAGAGCAGAAACATAAGACTTGACTTCTCAAATAAAAGTTTTATTTTCAGAATTTTGGGTGAAATTTTCAGATCTGATACTTATAGTGAAACTAATTCTCCATTCTATCAACAAGAATTTGAAGCTAAAATGTAGTAACTAGCCTTTAAAATTGATTATGTCACATTCACTCACACCTATTAAATGGCAATATTATTATCCACATTATTGTGTTGAATAAAAGATTATAACATAATGTGGGTGTGATTATGGTTTTCTGGATTTCCATTAGTAATGTTGGTGAATGCTCAAGATCAATTTTCAGCAGTTCTCCTGATTCCCAGCTGTAAGGTTCAGTTATATACATTAACACACATGTTATGAGATTTTGTTCAGAAAGGGCTTGGTTGGGTGACTGGGCTGCAATGCTGTTCAATGGTAATAGTGTGGGTTCAATTGCTGCACTGGCTGAGGTTACCATGAAGGTCTCTCCTCATCAACCTCTCCCCTTCCCTGAAGCATGATGACCCCCAGGTTAAACCACCAATAACCATTCCTCCCAAATGAGAGAGCAACCCAATGGTCTAGTCAGACAATGGCAACTTTAGCTTAACTGATTAATATCGAGACACACCATGTAAGCAGCATTCCCACTGGAGCTGCACAGGAGAATCAGGATAAGATATTTCCTTCTGCAATTGTGCAGATTGAACTACAACCTTTAAACACACATAGGAAAGATGCCACTTAAGTATAGCTCTTTAAGAAAACAATGAGAGTAGGAACATTTCAGACCATCGCCTCAGTATGGCCGCCACATGTGCACTGAGCAAATATCAGTCACAGGTCATTTTGAAGGTCAAGCTGATACTGAACCAGGAATGGAGTTAGAGGTTGAGAATGGAAACCCAGCGTTTTGTGGAGATTTTAAAAAGCACTTTCTGAAGAAAGCGACCAGACATATTCCATTTTCACCACATGCACATACTTTTGTTTTCACAACTTGTCACAAGGTAATATCATATTGCTGCACAAGCAGATCTAGCAGCATCTGTCAAGAAAAATACAGAGTTAACTTTTCGGGTCTGGTGACCTTTCTGCAGAACTTCTGAGGGAAGGGTCACTCAACCTGAAAATTTAACTTCAATGTCTCTTCACAGATGCTGCCAGACCTGTAGAGCTTTTCCAGCTTTTCTGTGTTTGTTTCTGATTTGCAGCATCTGCAGTACTTTTGGATTTTCTCATTTCTCCGTAGTCGGGTGTCACATTCAGCTGAGAAATTTTAATCCCCTGAATATTGTGACTTTACACGAGGCATTTAATTATCATGCACAGTGAGAAAGAGTCATCATATCATCGACATACAGCTACCTCTTGATTGCAGTGAATTAATAACCAATATAATCATTAATCTTTCCAATCTAATCTAGCATGTAAACCTGTCCCAAAACGTAGGAAGTTCAGAGAGGTTCTGAGGACAATTCTCCTTCACCCAGAGGGTCGTGAGATCTGAAATGTTCTGCCTGGAAGTGTAGTCGAGATGGGAAACCTCACATCATTCAAACAAAGGATGTGGATGAGCCTTTGAGATGGTAAAACATTCAAGGCTATGGGTTTGAAAGTGGAACTAATGCAGATTTAGAGTAATTCTGTTGATGCAGACTCGATGGACCTCTTCTACACTATATGTTTCTACGTTTCTATGGTTACACACCTGTGATTCAGATCATGAAGATGGACACTAGAAACTAATTGTCACTGCATTTTTGCTTAAATTTCAGAGTGAAACATTACACATGGATACCTCCTAACTCTACTCCAGGCCAGCTTCCCATCATAATGGTTTTGAATCGCATGTTGGGGATGCATTCTAGGATACCTACAGAGGCGCTGGCACTTGAACTTCTGACCCAGAGGTTGGGACACTGTATAACACAATCCTTCGTTATAATGACAGAGGTGGCAGACCAACCCACAACCATAGGGCACAATACACAATGTCCTTCAATGCACAACAGGAACAGAAGGTGCAATTATTTTTGGACCATCAGTTCATGGAAGTTACAACACACCTCAGGCACAGAAGGGACTGCAACCCAAACTTCATGGCACAGTGATAGAGACCAAACAATGTTGTCACAAGGTCATTTTTAGGTTAGATTTCTGGATATTATGCGCTTCAGTGATGACCCACTCCCAAAGCTCTCTGCAGGTACACAATTAATGTCATTTTATGAAACCATCACATGCGTTTGAGAAATCTGTATGTTACCATACTTCTATTCATTCATGGAATGTAACCATCTTCACTGGCTGGGCCAGCATTTATTGTCTCTCCGAACTGCCCTGACAATTGTCTTTGAGAGTTTCCCTTGTGCATCTCTGCCATGCCTCCCCTCTCACTGCTGTTCAGAGTGTCATCAGCTAACTGGATACTGTCTGTTGGGAGCTGTGTCTGGTCAGCTTTTTTCCCCTAGTTCCCTACCTTTAAGACACTATTTAAAAACACAACTACTAATTGACCGCAATTTTATTTCCCGTCACGATGGTCAGCATTCTACTGGAAAACCTGCCAGCCTCACTCCTGTTACGTTGATTCTCTTGCTCCTCGGATGCTGCCTGACCTGCTGCGCTTTTCCAGCACCATACCCTCGACTCACTCCTATTATGGACAAGACCAGACTCCCTCAACATATTTAAGAATATCACCTAAACCCTAACTTTTTCTTATTTTAAAGATGGATGTGAAGTGTCATGTTCTATTTAAACACTGTAATTAAAATACAAACTAAAGAAAGAGGAATTTTGAATAGTTTAACACTATTGGAAAACTTAACTGAATAACAGATGCAGTAACTGGTACTAATGAAGTGTTCAAATATAATGACATCCCATAAACACACCTCTTAGCAAAAAGGCTATTTCAGACACAGACTCTGACATGCAGTTCTCCAGTCTAGGAGGAAAGTAACATCAAGAGAAGGTTCAGAGAGAGTAGCAGTGAGGTGACATTTCCTGAAGCTACAAACTCTTTTCAGACCCCAATGGCTACTGCTGCTGAAAGCTAAGAAAAACCCGAAAGCCTGGCCTTTCAGAGCCGGCCACACTCACTCAGGCTGTTTCCAAGGCTTCACAAGTTGTTTATTTAAACCATCTTCATTAGGCAGGTCCTCACCTCTGTCCTACAACCACTTTTCAAAAAACCACCAGGGCAACATCATCTCTTACAGTAACAGCATCATCTCACTCCATTACAAGTGACATAAATCCACAACGTTCTCTTGTAGCTGCTGGCTATCATTCACTCACATTGGTGGCTCAACACATGGAATAATATCTGTGGTCACATGATCAAGAATGATAAAGGGGACACTTGCAGGGAAGGTTTGACACTTTAAGTCAAAATATAGCAAACGTACACAGCAGATATGTAATTCACTGGTAGAAATACTACCTTTGATGATATTTTAAAACTATCCTGTGAAAGGGAGCAAATTATTATGTGCAAGTCAATAAAATATTGTGCTAAAAGTGAGAAATGATAATATTCAGCCAAAACAATGATGTAGACGAAAGATAGAATTATAGCTAAAAAGCCACATGAATAAGTTCAAAGGAAATATCTTTCCAGAAAAGACAGTAGAGAGCTGAAAGGGAAGAAGTTACACAAAACAGACCAGCAATCACAGCGTTTTGTGTTGAGGGAGTTAAAATCAAAATAACTTTCAAACCGTGTGACAGATTGCAGTCCAGTACTTGGCACCCCGATAGCTGCAAGGATGGGATAATAAATGGCAAAGAGCAGACCTTCTGGTACACCATGCATTTCGGTAAGATTCACTACTCCCCATATAGTGGGTGAGACATTTATACCTGATGTGAGCCTCCCAGGGGCATCGAGATGTTTAGAGTTTGGAAATTAATTGCGAAATTGCAACAACTAAAGGGGAGCCATTTTGAAATTACTTTGACTTGACGTCTTATGCACCAAAGGTGAACGGTGAAAGACCCCTGTCTGATCCCAATCACGTATCCTCAGATTAAAAAAAAAATTAGGAACAATAGAATGGAGTCATTAGTTACAGCAAAGATGAAGAATGCTGGAGAAACTCAGCAGGTCTGGCTGCATCTGGAGAGAGAGAGAGAGAGATAGTGTTTTACACAAAACAGACCAGCAATCACAGTGTTTTGTGTTGAGGGAGCTAAAATCAAAAGAACTTTCAAACCGTGTGACAGATTGCAGTCCAGTACCTGGCACCCCAATAGCTGCAAGGATGGGATAATAAATGGCAAAGAGCAGACCTTCTGGTACACCATGCATTCCAGTAAGATTCACTACTCCCCATATAGTGGGTGAGACATTTATACCTGATGTGAGCCTCCCAGCGGCAATGAGATGTTTAGAGTTTGGAAATTAATTGCGAAATTGCAACAACTAAAGGGGAGCCGTTTTGAAATTACTTTGACTTGACGTCATATGCACCAAAGGTGAACGGTGAAAGACCCCTGTCTGATCCCAATCACGTATCCTCAGATTAAAAAAAAAATTAGGAACAATAGAATGGAGTCATTAGTTACAGCAAAGATGAAGAATGCTGGAGAAACTCAGCAGGTCTGGCTGCATCTGGAGAGAGAGAGAGAGATAGTGTTTCGAGTCTAGCATAACACTTTTTAAGAACTCAGTTCTGAGTAAAAACAAATTCAATGAATTACTGCAATTGGATGGTACACAGTGCTATGACTCTGCGTGGAGGTCAATTTAGACACCGGAGAGACAAAGTGTATTCAGTTAAAAAGTAAATTTTGAGGCGGGAAAGACTGAAAGACTGTGATATCAAGAATATTATCTCAGAATATTATCTCAGAATATTATCTCAGAATATTATCTCAGAATCCCTACATCTCAGGATCCATACAGTGTGGAAACAGGCCCTTCAGCCCAACAAGTCTCTAAATTGGAAGGGGACTCATATACTGATAGGGAGATTTAGTAGAGCTGCTCGGGAGGATTTAAACTACTAAGGTGGAGGGTGGGGTGGGCGGAATAGTGAGAAAAGATTTCAATCTGAGACTGGTACAGTTGAGAACAAAGGCGAGTCAAACAGTCAGGGCAGGCAGGGACAAGGTAGGACTAATAAATTAAACTGATTCCCGGAAATACATCCAGGGAAGTTATTTGTAAGGAGCTGAGAAACAAGAAAGGGATGATCACTTTATTGGGACTATATTATAGACCCCCTAATAGTCAGAGGGAAATTGAGAAACAAATTTGTAAGGAGATTTCAGTTAACTGTAAGAATAATAGGGTAGTTATGGTAGGGGATTTTAACTTTCCAAACATCGACTGGGACTGCCATAGTGTTAAGGGTTTAGTGTTAAGGAGAGGAATTTGTTAAGTGGGTACAAGAATATTTTCTGATTTAGTGTGTGGATATGCCTACTAGAGAAGGTGCAAAAGTTGACCTACTCTTGGGAAATAAGGCAGGGCAGGTGACTGAGGTGTCAGTGGGGGAGCACTTTGGGGCCAGCGACCATAATTCTATTAGATTTAAAGCAGTGATGTAAAAGGATAGACCAGATCTAAAAGTTGAAGTTCTAAATTGGAGAAAGGCCAATTTTGACGGTATTAGGCAAGAACTTTCGAAAGCTGATTGGGGCAGATGTTCATAAGTAAAGGGACGGCTGGAAAATGGGAAGCCTTTAGAAATGAGATAACGAGAACCCAGAGAAAGTATATTCCTGATAGGGTGAAAGGAAAGGCTGGTAGGTCTAGGGAATGCTGGATGACTAAAGAAATTGAGGGTTTGGTTAAGAAAAGGAAGGAAGCTTATGTCAGGTATAGACAGGATAGATCGAATGAATCATTAGAAGAGTATAAAGGCAGCAGGAGTGTACTTAAGAGGGAAATCAGGAGGGCAAAAAGGGGACATGATCTAGCTTTGGCAAATCGAATTAAGGAGAATCCAAAGGGTTTTTACAAATACATTAAGGACAAAAGGGTAACTAGGGAGAGAATAGGGCCCTTCAAATGACCAAGGAGAAAGTGAGGACTGCAGATGCTGGAGATCAGAGCTGAAAGTGTGTTGCTGGAAAAGCGCAGCAGGTCATGCAGCATCCAAGGAACAGGAGAATCGATGTTTCGGGCATAAGCCCTTCTTCAGGATTCCTAAAGAAGGGCTTATGCCCGAAACATCGATTCTCCTGTTCCTTGGATGCTGCCTGACTGCTGCGCTTTTCCAGCAACACATTTTCACCCCTTCAAATGATCAGCAAGGCGGCCTTTGTGTAGAACCGCAGAAAATGGGGGAGATACTAAACAAGTATTTTGCCTCAGTATTTACTGTGGAGAAGGACATGGAAGATATAGAATGTAGGGAAATAGTTGGAGACATCTTGTAAAATGTCCATATTACAGAGGAGGAAGTGCTGGATGTCTTGAAACTTGAAATTACCAGAACTGGGGGAGTCAAAAATGGAGGTTGGGGGGTATATATTTTCTCTCATTTTGCCCACCTCCATTTGTTCAGTCCACCCCAGGTTTTTGAACCTGCCCCAATTAAGCAGCTTCTACCTCTTGACCCCACCCCATTTACCTGTCCCGGCATTTTTGCCCATCCCTACAATATTCACCCCCCACCCAACTCTTGCACTTTCCCCCAAACATTTTGCCCCTCACCTCCTTGTCCTGGTTTAGTTGCCCCTCCCCCAAACTGCCCCCTCTGCCATTTCTCCCTGCACACCCTCCACTGGATATAAAAGCCCCCTCTGTGTCTCCATCGTGTACAATAACCGCCTCCCCTCCCCTCCCCCCTCCCCTCACTGGGCCCTCGCCCCTGGGCTGGAGGGGGTGGGGCACAGGGAGGATGTGTACTGAAGACTGGCCTTTCAACTGTGTGTGTCTTCATGCACAGCAAGATCCCAGGCTCCCCCTCCATCCTGCTCAATGAGAAAGGGGCTTTATCTCCCCCACCCCCACTCACCATTGGGACAACAATGGGAGAAACATGGAACAGCAAGATCCCACTGTGATAACAACATGTGCAGCATTTAGTGGTACTGAGTCCAAATCTACCCCAGGGACAGGAACAGCGGGGCAGAGGGAGGGAGGGATAGATAGATAGGGAGAGAGAGAAAGTGAGTGACATGAGGGACAGATAGGGAGGGGGAGAGAAAGTGAGTGAGATGAGAGACAGATAAGGAGGGGGAGAGAAAGCGAGCGAGATGAGGGACAGAGAAGGACAGAGAGAGAAAGCGAGTGAGATGAGGGACGGGGGGGA
>NC_057757.1:8538075-8538617 GCF_004010195.1 Chiloscyllium plagiosum
GAGAGAAATCCCAAGGTGTGTGTGTGAGAGAGAGAGAGAGAGAGAGAAGAGAAGAGAGATACCAAAGATAGCTAGTGAAAGAGAGAGAGGGGGGTGGGTGATGGTATTAGTCAGTTAGAGTGATCCTCAGGCAGGAACAGCAAGATCCCTCAGGGCTGACAGAGAGAGGGGTGTAAGGAGAGGTGAGCAGGGAGGTTGGAGATTGAACAATTCAACAGTTCCAGGAAAGAGGGATGATATAGAGTTTTGTGGGAGGGAATCTACTGGGGAATGTGACCAGGGCAGAGATGGGATTTAAGGAAAGGTGTGGGACAGACAGAGACAGAGAAAGTGAGCTGAGAACACAGAGGTAGAGATGGGAGCTGGAGAGCAAGAGAGAGGCAGTGACATCTGTGGGATCAGACTGTGCGGCAGCTCCCTCTACATGTGGATGGCAGTGCTAGAGACCGGCGTTCAATTCCCGCCTCAGGCAACTGTCTGTGTGGAGTTTGCACATTCTCCCCGTGTCTGTGCGGGTTTCTTCTGGGTGCTCCGGTTTCCTC
>NC_057757.1:8539117-8589275 GCF_004010195.1 Chiloscyllium plagiosum
CAGAAGATTTATAGGAACCTTCGATTTATAAATAGTGGCATAGAAAATAAAAACAATGAAGTAATGTTGCACCTCTACAATCATTTATTCTTAGTGTTACACAGCATGGAAACAGAACTAATTCAGTCCAACTAATTCACACCAGCCAAATGTCCTAATCTGACTGAGTTCCATTTGCCAGCGTTGGGTCCATGTCCCTCTAATTGTAGGCCCCTGCAGATACCTTTTAAATGTTGTAATTGTGTTCATCTCCACCACTTCCTCTGGCAGCTCATTCCATACGCACACAACCCTCTGCATGAAAACGTTATCTCTCAAGTCCTTTTAAAATCTTCCCTTCTCACCTGAAACATTCACCTTCTCGTTTTGGACTCACTCACACCAAGAAAAATACCAATCTTGTCCATTGAAACTGTCCATGCCCCTCATGCACCTCAATAAGGTAACGCCTCAGCCTTTGATGTTACAGGGAAAATAGCTCTGGACTATTCAGCCTCTCCCAATAATACGAACTGCCCAGTCCTGGCAACATTCTTGGGAATATTTTCCTCAACCTCTCGAATTTAACAACATCCTTCTGATAGAAGAGTGACCAGATTGTACACAATGAATGAGTAGTGGCCTCATCAATGTCCTGTCCAGCTGCAAACTTCCATCCCAACTCCTGAACTCAATGTCCTGACAAGTGAAGATAAGCAGGCCAAATACCTTCTTCTCCAATCTGTCCATCTGCCACTCCAGTTTCAAAGGATGATGTACCTGCTACCCCCTCGGTCTCCTAGTTTAACAACACTCTCAAGCGCCTTGCCATTAACTGTATAAGTCCTGTCCTGTTTTGCCTTAGCAAAATGCAACATCTCACATTTATATCAATTAAATTCCATCTTCCACTGCTCATCACAATGGCACATCTGAATAATTAATATATTATCTAAATGGCGAAGTTTTAGAGTTCTAAGATGCAGAGAAATCTGGATGTTTTAGTTGCCAAATCGCAGAAGGTTAATATATAGGCACAGCAAGTCATCAAGAAGGCGGATAGAATGCTGTGTTTTATTCTGAGACTAATTGAATGCAAGAGTAGGGAGTTTATGATTCAGTTATACAGGATGTTGGTAAGCTGCATATGGAGTGCTCTGTACAAGACAGGGCAGGTGACCGAACTAAAAGTGTGGGAAATATTTTACGTAAAGCGATCATAATGCTAATAGTTTCAAAATGGTTATTGGAAAAAGATAAACCTTCCATAAAAGCTAAAGCTTTTAATTGGAGTGAGGCAAATTTTAATGGTATGAGCCAAGAACGTTCAAAGATTGATTGGAGTCGACTGTTCACAGGTAAAAGGATGTTTCACATGCGGGAGGAATTCGAAGAGTGAGATTTCAGAGGCACATTGTTTCTGTTAGAGTGAAAGGTAAGGCTGGTAAGAGGACGGAACAATAGATTAATAAAGATATTGAGGTTCTAGTTGAGAATAAAATGGAATCTTTTTTTTTTAGATTAGATTCCTTACAGTGTGGAAACAGGCCCTTCAGCCCAACCTGTCCACACCGACCCTCTGAAGAGTAACCCACCCAGAACCATTGCCCTCCTAACACTAGTGGGCAATTTGGCATAGCTAATTCACCTGACCTATACAGCTTTGGGAGGAAACCAACGCAGACGTGGGGAGAATGTGCAAACTCTACACAGACAGCCACCCGAAGTTGGAATCGAACCTGGGATCCTAATGCTGTGAGGCAGTAGTGCTAATCACTGAGCCGCCCAAATAGATGCATGCAACTTGGTTTGATTGAATCTCTTAATGATAAAAGCAGAGGGGCATTCTTCGGAGAGAATCAGGAAGGCAAAGAGAAGATATGAGATTACATTGGCAGATAATATTAAGAACAATCAAAAGAGATTCTACAAATACATGAAGAGCAAGAGGGTAACGAGATAGAGAGAGCATAGGGTCTCTTAGAGATCAAGGAAGCCGTTTTTGTGTTGAACTCCAAGAGATGGGGGAGATACTAAATGAATATTTCACATCAGAAAGAAATGGACCCTGTAGAATGCAGAGAAATACACTTTGACATTTTAAAAATAGTTCCAATTACAGAAGAGAAGGTTTGGGATATCGTAGAGAAGGTAAAAATGGATAAGTCACTGGGATCTGATCAAATGTATCCCGGAATGTTGTGGGAAGTAAGGGAGGCAATTATGAGAGTCCTTGCAGAAATGATTGCATCATCTATAACTACGGGTGAGGAGCCTGATGACTGGAGGGTGTCTAATATTGCACCTTTATTTAGGAATCATTGTAAGGAGAAACTGGGGAACCATAGACCTGTGAGTCTGACTTTGGTTGTGGGTAAATTGTTGGAGGTTGTAGTAGTGACCTTGGTTTCTGAAGCAGGAAGACTCTGAAGGTGTCAGGAATTCAGCAGGAGCAGCAGTTAATTTGAGCAGCATTCGATTACAGCAAGAAGAGGATCTCAAGAACATCACGCAGGATGATGGAGCTCGCTTTGTCAAACGCCGATACAATACTGTTTTTATACTTTCTTACATCAAAATTATGACAATCTACAAATGAACTGTTATTGTGCAGTTGATCATATCACGCCCATAAATCAACCAACTGGGTAGTGATTACATCAAGTCTATAAATCAGTTGATGAGGCAGTTAATTGCATCAGGTCTGTAAATTATCTAAATCACATTTATAATTCAATTAACTAGGCATTTTGATGACATCAGATCAATGTGTATTACATATCTCCTAGTTGGATTCAAACACAAGTGCCTATTGACTTTTGCGGTCACTTGCTTATATAAAAAAAACCTGAATACTCTATGAAGTGCTGAGGTTCTGCCCTGTTCATCCATATCGGTTAGTACTTAACATTGCCTCCATGGTCTAGCTGGTGTGTCTTTAGTGAGGCAGAGAGTCAGTCATCGTAAAGCATTTTATTCTGTGTTTTTCTTTGAGATGTTGTATTATAAGTTTCTTTAGTTTTGCATTGGGGTCCTTTTTTTAACCAATCCAATCACAAGCAGTCTATATTTACTACGACCACATTTCATTCATTCATTCATAAAACCATGGTCTGTCCACTCTCCTGCATGTCACCCGAACTATGAAAAGATTTTAATATTAATCCTCCCTCAGAATGATCTACCGGCACTTGAATAGCTTGCAGGGCATCAAACAAGTTTTCTCTTTAATTACTACTGATGTGATTATAAAATATAAAGTTTATTGACACTGCGAGAAGCAAACATTGATTCGGGATAGTCAGCATGGTTTTGTGTGAGGAAAATAGTGTTTTATAAACCTGACTGATTTATTTTGTGGGTGTTGCCAAAAAAGCTGATTATGGCAGAGTAGTAAATATTGTTTAGTTGGACCTTATTAAAGCCTTTGACATGGTTCTGCTTGCTAAACTAATTAGTAAAGTTAGGTCACGCCAGATTCGGCGCGAGCTTGCCAATTGGATCCATAATTGGCTTAGGGGCAGGAGACAGAGAGTAATGGTGAAAGCTTGCTTTTCGGCCTGGAGACCTCTTACCAGTAAGTGTTCCACAGGGATCAGTTTTGGGCCTTCTTTTATTTGTTGTTTATGTGATGATGATGCTCCTTTAACAAGATTATGTTGTTCTTTTTTCAGAGGGTTCATAAACCCAGAGACTGTGCGAGATTTCGGTTCGCAGGCCAATTTGATTCTAGCTAACAAATACAGGCTCAGGAAAAATGTTTTCAAGTTTAAAAAAGAAGCACTTGCACAATGAAAGGGGAGTGGACAGTTCTCCAAGCTGAGCTTCACTCTGGTTTGGTTTGGTTTTAGCAAGCAGTCAGTTCTCGGAGGCTGCTGGTCAAATAAACATCTAACACGGAAGGTGCTGAATCTCTCTGACATCTCCCTGTAAGACCCTGTGTTTAATTTTGCCTTTCGTGCCGAGGTGTGTTAATGGAGATTGTTGCAAGTATTTGGAACAAAATCATTAACATGAAAAAAATCTGTTGGGTTTTCGGTTGGGTTAAGTTATTCGATATTCTATTATCTTTTGTTCGTGTTTCATTAATGAATCTTGTAAATAAATTATGTTTTGTTTAAAACTAAGTGGGTTGACCAGCCGAATGCCTCCTAGAATATCTCTGTTATACTCGTCTAAAACAACTAGCAAAATTAGGGTCTCGGTGATTTTCTTCAAATGTTTTGAGGGGAACTGGACCAGTCCATAACAGACAGTTAACTCTTTGAGGGATTTGCTGTACAGTTCCAAACTGGGAAGTAGGTTTGTTGGACTCGAAGGCAGTGTGTATTAGATGTTAGTGTCTTTTGTTCTGAGTGGTGGATTCGGTTTGTTGAAACTGTGCTTGGGATAGCAATAGCTCATTCATTCACCAATAGTTTTCTGGGTGTGGAATAAGTGAATTTGGGATTTACAAAAGGTGATGAAGGGAAAACTGCTAGAATTGGCAGACAAGCTGGTGTTGGACCTGCCTCTTTCCGTAAGGAAAGGTGAAATAATTGCAGCCATGGCTCAGCATTGAAATTTGTTGGTAATGTCATCACAATCGTTAGAGATGGCTAAACTTCAATTGAAAATGAAACAGCGTTTTTAGAGGGGGCCTGGCCTGGTCCAGAGCGCTATTCCCTTTCTTGAACAAGGCAATAACATTTGCCAATCTTCAGTCATCTGGTACTACACAAGTGGATATTGAGGACGCAAAGATCATTGCCAAACGTGCAGCAATCTCTTCCCTCATTTTCCATTATGACTGACTATATCCCGTCTTGCCCAGAGGACTTATCTATCTTCACATTTTCCAAAATTTCCAGCACATCCTCCTTCTTAACATCAACCTGTTCGAGCACATCAGACTGTTTCATACTGTCCTCTCAAACAAAAGGTCCCTCTCACTAATGAATGCTGAAACAAAGTATTCATTCAGGACCTCACCTACCTCCTCCAGCTCCAGGCACAATATCCCTCTACTATCCCTGATCAGCCCTATCCTCACCATGGCCATCCTATTGTTCCTCACATAAGTGTAGAATGCCTTGAGGTTTTCCTTATTCCTGTTCGCCAAGGTTTATTCACGTCCCCCTCTAGCACTCCTAAGTTAATTCTTCCGTTCTTTTCTGGCTACCTTATAACTATCCAGTGCCTTGTCTGATCCTTATTTCTGCAAAAGTAAGTAAGTTTCCTTCTACGTCTTGACTAGATGTTCCACATTTCTTGACGATCCAAGGTTTGTTCACCTTAACAGCCCTTTTTTTGCCTCAGCATGACAAACCTATCTAGCACTCCTAGCAAGAGCTCCCCAAACAATCCCACATTTCTGCTGTGAATTTCCATAAGAATATCTGTTACCCATTTTATGCTCCACATTTCCTGCCTCTTGGTATTGCAATTTCCCCTCACCAAATTAAATTCTTTCCATACAGCCTGTTCCTATCCCTCTCCCTGAATATAGCAAAGGTCAGGGAGTTATGATAACTATCTGCAAAATGAGCACCCGCCGAGATAGCTGACACCTGTCCTGGTTCATTGGCAAGTACAAAATCCAATATGGCCTCCCTTCTAGTCATCCTATCTGCACATTGAGTCAGGAATCCTGCCCGGATGCACCTGAAAACATCTGCTCCATCCAAGCCATTTGCTCTAAGGAGGTTCCAATCAATATTAACGATAGGTCAGATCCCAGAGTGAAATCTGGATTGATAAATCATAGTTTGTTTTGCTCTACCTTTAACAAGGTGGACTCTCACTGAAAAATGAAAATAGACAATAGACATTAGACAATAGACAATAGGTGCAGGAGTAGGCCATTCTGCCCTTCGAGCCTGCACCACCATTCAATATGATCATGGTTGATCATCCTTAATCCGTATCCTGTTCCTGCCTTATCTCCATAACCCTTGATTCCACTGTCCTTGAGAGCTCTATCCAACTCTTTCTTAAATGAATCCAGAGACTGGGCCTCCACTGCCCTCTGGGGCAGAGCATTCCACACAGCCACCACTCTCTGGGTGAAGAAGTTTCTCCTCATCTCTGTCCTAAATGGTCTACCCCGTATTTGTAAGCTGTGTCCTCTTGTTCGGCACTCACCCATCAGCAGAAACATGTTTTCTGCATCCAGGGTGTCCAATCCTTTAATAATCTTATATGTCTCAATCAGATCCCCTCTCAGTCTTCTAAACTCAAGGGTATACAAGCCCAGTCGCTCCAGTCTTTCAGCGTAAGGTAGTCCCGCCGTTCCTGGAATTGACCTGGAGTAAACCTATGCTGCACTCCCTCAATAGCCAGAATGTCTTTCCTCAAATTTGGAGACCAGAACTGCACACAGTACTCCAGGTGTGGTCTCACTAGGGCCCTGTACAGCTGCAGAAGAACCTCTTTGCTTCTATACTCAATCCCTGTTGTTATGAAGGCCATCTTTCTTCACTACCTGCTGTACCTGCATGCTTGCCTTCATTGACTGGTGTACAAGAACACCAGCACATAAACACATAATATTGGGGATTTTACTTTGGTAAGAAAACAGAAGATTATGGAGCAAAAAATGAAGATGAAATAGAATAAACCAACCTATTTAATTATAAAGCAAATTCATAACGATTTAAACACACAGCAAATGTATATTCCCATTCACCTGAAACCACATGTTTCAATGTTCAAAGAAACACATCCCTTATGCAGCATCCAACAGCAATGCCTTGTACTGTAGCCACACCAGCATCCCTTCCTCTAACATCACAATTGGTTTAATGGAGCTGCGACTGTAGTTGCTGGACTAGAACCTCTGATAGCTATTTCCTGGAGCTGTCCTACATCTGGGTCTAAACAAACTCAGTTTCAAGTTTCACTTCAACATGTTCAATCTGAGACGATCATTAGTTCTTTACTCGAAGGTAATCTAGTTTCACCCCTTCTCAGGAGCACTGCTCTATACTGTAAAACCAGTTCCAAACAAGGGCTTCACGGAAGTGTCTGATTTAAAACAAAATTGAATAGCAATCTCTCACTGTAAGATTTAGGTGTTTGCATTGACCTTAATGTACCTCATTTCTAACATTTGAACAATCTCAATACACAACAGTCTACTTAGCTAAGTCGTGAAACATTCCAAAGTAAAACCGAAAACACATTCATCTGCCCAGGTAACACACAAACCATTTGAAAAAATTCTGACACTTCGAAAAATTTTGGGTCAGTACAAATCAGTAACCACCAATTACCTTAGCTACAGAAACACTTACAAGTAAATAGTTAACTGTTGACACACAAAAGCCCCATATGTAAATAACTCAAATACATATTTTAAAATAAATCAGGAAGTTTATTACACAACTGCCTACATTTTGTGCAAATGTCTGATTCAACCACCTTCGGGCAGTGAATTCCAGACTCCCACCACACTCTTGTGAAAATATTTCTACTCAACTTTCCTCTCAGTCACAGACCTTTTCGCTTAACTCAATGACAACTGGTTATTGACCCCTCTGCACATAGAAAAAGTGCCCTCCCATCTATCATATCTATGGCCTTCATAGCCTTAAACACATCTAAAAGCTCTCCTCTCGACCATCACTACTTCAGGTAAAACAACCCAAGCCTGTCCAATCTTTCTCCACAGTTCAGACCCTCCAGCCCATGCAGCGTGCTGGTAAATCTCCTCTGCATCCTTACGAGTGCAAGCACATCCTTTCAATAATGCAGTGACCAGAAATAAAAGCAGTGTTCCAATTGCGGACTCACCAGCATTTTATACAGTTCCAGCATAACCTTTCTTGCTCTCGTGCTCTGTTCCTCAATTAATAAACACGAATATCCCAAATGCATCTTAACCACCTGTCTTATCTGAAAATGGGCACACCAAGTCCCTCTGACCTCCAGTACTCTCCTGGGTATTACCAATCATCGTGTAATCTCTTGCCTTGTTAGTCCTCCCCAAGTGCATTGCCTCACACATTTCTGAGTTGAATTCCTTTTGCCATTGCTCTACTCAATTGACCAGTCCATTGGTATCCTCTTACTGTTTATGGCTACCCTCCTCATTATTTACCACGTTAATATTTGCCACCTTACCAGTTTTTTTTGTGTCGTCTGTGAATTTCTTCATGAAACATTTAAGTCCGACACAAGTAAAGACATTCAACCTTGTGCCCTTTTGCAGGAAGAATAGAAAGACAGAATATTGTTTCAATGCAGACAGAAATGTGAGGTACTGTGGTAATCTGGGTGTACTGAATCACAAATAAAGTTAGTACTCAGGTAAAGCAAGTGATCAGGAAGGGAAGTTGTATGTTTTTACTCATTGAAAGTGCAACAAAATATATGAGTTGAGATGTTTGACTGCAATTTATAAACATTGTTGAGGCCAGATCTGAAGTACTGTGTATAATTTCCATCTCCAGATTGAAGGAAGGATCAATATAACTTATGTACAGCTTAGATAAATTTAACTCAAGGGATTCCGGGAAATGGGATGGGTACATTTCTATCAGGAAGTGTCAGATATGTTGGGCCTGTATCGATTGGAGTTTAGGAGAATGAGAGGGGGGCTGTTGAAACAAATGCATCCAGAAGCGACCTTGGCTGGGCAGCTTTTGAAATGCTGTGGGATAGAATGAACTGATAGCCACAGTTTTAAAATAAGGTGTCACTCACTTATTAAAGCAGATATGAGGAAATGCTTTCACTCAGAGAATCGTGCATATTTGGAATATTCTTCCACAGAGAACTGTGGATATGGGATCCATGTTTGATTTCAATGCAGAGGTTGATGCCTTCTTGACTAGCAACTGAGTCAAGGTGTAGGAGACATCATGGAAACATAGATAATAGGAGCAAGAGGCGCCTATTCGGCCCCTCTGTCATTCAATATGTTCACGACTGTTCAAAAACAATGTGGAGTTGAGACAGCGATTTGATCACCCTTAGTCGAAATGAATGGTGGAGCAGGTTAGAGGGGCTGAAAGGCCTCATTCATATATTTACATGTTGGTCACCAAGACAAAGCTATCTAATTATTCACAGATCCCTGAAGTCAGCTGAGCATGTGAGTAGGATGTGAGTATCGAATGTGGCATAGCATATAATAGCAAGGAGGTAATGTTGGAGCTGTACAGAGCGTAGGTCAGGCCACAGCTGGAGTATTATGTGCAGTTCTGATCGCTACAATACAGGAAGGATCTGATAGCACTAGTGGAGATACAAAGGAGGTTCACCAGGATGTTGCCTGGGATGGAGAAATTGCGTGATAAGGAAGACTCGAGAGGGGAATATGATTGAGATGTATAACATTCTGAGGGGTATGGACAGGATGAATATAGAGCATCTGCTCCCCTTGGTTTAGGGCTGAGTTATGAGGTGGAATAGTTTTAGGGTGTTATGGATCAGACCAAAAAATATTAACAGGATAGATTAGATCTTAACTATTTTAAAGACAAGTGCAAGGAATTGCATTCCAGATACAATTCATTTGTTCAAATTATTAGTCTTGAAACAAACCTTTATTCATAAAGTATAATTAAAATACAACAAAAGAAAAAAAATGAATTTGGATAACTTAACTCAATTGGAAAACTTAACAGAAGAATAGATTATTGAACGACTAAACAGGTAATGTTCAATTGCAGTAATATCCCTTCAACACACTCTTGGAAAAGGCAAATTCAGTAAAATAGATTGCCTCATGCAATTCTCCAGTCTGGGAAGAAATCCAGCAACAATAAAACTCAGAGAGAGAGAGAGAGAGAGAGACAGGGATATATATGCTACAGCTTCCAAACCCCACTTCAAACACCCAGCAACTGCTGGTGAAAAACTAAAGCTCAAAATCTTAGTTCCGTGGGAGCGTGAGTACACTCACTCAGGCTGCTTCTATTATTCCAACCTTTTAAAAAAAATGCAAGGCTTCACAAGCTGATTACCTTATTGGATCCAAATGGACAGCTCTATGCATCTGTCTAAAAACCTCACTTTATATAATAAACCAGGACAAAATACACCTCTGAAAGCTAGAATATCTTTATAATTCCCCTGCAAAGAAATGAATCATAAATGTATAAAAAGGTTTCATTTTGAAAAATATTTAGTCCTACGATATAAGTACACAATAGTTGTACATTACGTTAAGTATTGTGAAGAAGCTGCTCCCATAGCAAGGTCAAATTGTCCTCGGGTTTCTTTCAGAGAGGTTGTAAATGACACAGGTTTACATTTAAGGTTGGATGGATATGAAGGCAAATGTGTTTACAGCTAACAAATAACGTCTCAAGCAGGAAGCTTTCATGTGTGTGTGTGTGTGTGTGTGTGTGTAAAGACTGCTGTCCCCTCTGTATCTCTCTGACTTCTTTCCTTAAGAACGTGTGTGCCATTTTACCTTTTCTGACAAGGAGTGTTTATTATGTGAGGATTGTTGCAAGTATCATTAAGTTGGGATAGTGTATTGGGTTTTCAGACAGGATAAGTTATTTGGTATTCTGATTTCTGTTCTTTGTGTTTCATTCAGTAACTAAATTCTCTTCTGTTAAACACTAAGTGATTCTCTTCTAGATTACCCACTTTACACCTGCTTAAAACCATTAGCAAAGCTGGGGTCTGAGCTACCTTTTTGAAATGATTTGAGGAGTCCAGTCTAGTCCATAACAGATTAAGGGCTCTTTGTGGGATTTGTTCTGTCATTCCAAAGTAGGATAGAATTGTAGGACTCAATGGCAGCGAGTGGTATGTGTTAGTGTCTTTTGTTTAGGATATTGATTTTGGTTGTTGTACACAGTGCTTGGGAGAGCAATGGCTCTTTAAGACACAAAGAGTTTTCTGGGAGGAAAGGAGTGGAAGACGTGAAGTTGAGGGTTTTATAAGTACATAATAGTTGTACATTACATTGAGTATTGCGAAGAAGCTGCTCCCATAACAAGGTCAATTGTCCTCGGGTTTCTTTCAGAGAGGTTGTAAATGACACAGGTTCTGAAACGTCTAAGGTTTCAGAAAACCTTAGATATCTGAAGGTATCTGAAAACCCAATACACTATCCCAACTTATTGATACTTGCAACAATCCTAACATAATAAACACTCCTTGTCAGAAAAGGTAAAATGGCACACACGTTCTTAAGGAAAGAAGTCAGAGAGATACAGAGGGTACAGCAGTCTACACACACACACCCCCACACACCCCAGACCAGTGAAAAGCTGAGTTGAGGGAACTGGCCAGATCCTTTTTTAAAGGTGGTTAAGGCCATGCGGCGGGAATTAGCAGGCCAGCTGGAGTTGGTGCTGCCTGCTTCCATGACTAAGGGAGAGGTAATTACAGTAATAGCACAGCACCATCAGAATCTTTAGAAATGGCTAAAATTCAATTGCAAATGAAGCAGCTCGGGTTAGAGACAAAATGCAAGGAAAAGGCAACAGAAATGAAACAATTTGAATTACGACTAAAAGCAGAAGACAGAGGAAAAGTAGAGAGCATCTGAACTTCAGAAATTGGCACTTGGACAGGCAATTCAGCTTAAAAGGATGGAGATGAAGGCAGAAGATAAGTTCAGTGAGGAAGATAGTGAGGATGTGCAAACCCATGGTAGCTAATGACCTGGTGAGAAACTGTTCAAATATATTCAAGCATTGTCTCAATTTGATGATAAGGATGTGGACGCCTCTTTCATTTCATTTGAAAAAAAGTGACTAAACAAATGACTATGTGGGCATTTTTGATCCAAACAAAGTTGGGAGGTAGGCCGAGTGAGGTATTTGCATCACTTTTGGGGGGGGGGGGGTATCTGGGGAGTTTGAGGAAATGAAGAAAATCATTTTAAGTGCATATGAGCTTGTGCCAGAAGCATATAGACAACGTTTCAGGAATCTAAGGAGGGAACCTGGTCATACCTATATTGAGGTTAAAAGAATCAAACAAAGTAATTTTGATAGGTGGATAATAACATTAAAAACAGAGCAAACCTACAACGCTCTTAGAGAGACAATTGTTTTGGAGGAGGTCAAAAATTTATTTCCTGAAGTAGTGTAAATTCATGTGCAAGAGCAGAGAGTTAAAATGGCAATATTGGCATCTAAAATGGCTGACCGTTATGGGTTGGTCTATAAAAGAAATCTTGGCTTCTAGAATCAATTTCAATCCATGCAGAATAGAATTTGTGGAAAAGAGAAATCCTGACGTGGAAAGTGAAAGGTAGATCTCGGTGAAGCAGATAAGGAGAATTTACCACAGGGTGAACAGGAAACCCTTGAAAGGGACAGAGAATTTAAAAAAGCTCTGGTGGTTTCACTGCAATAAAATTGTCCATTTGAAATCATAGTGTTGGTGGGTAAGGAAAAGTGCTGGGTAGCCAGATATAGGAAAATAGGGACAGTCTTTGAATTTTGTTGGAGTGATAACAGAAAGTACAGTGGAGACTGGAAAGTCGCACCAGAATGTACAAGCTGGAGGCTGATTAAGGAGGAAGAGACAGATCTCCTTAAAAAATACAGCTGCGAAGGTAAAGTTTATTCACATTGGCCACGGGCAGCTGTTAAAGAGGTTAAAATATGAAGAGACACAGCATCCTCTCAATCTGTGATTCTAAAAGATGAGTAGATATGTACTTCTGGAGGACTGTTGCCAGAAAAGGTCCTGGTGACGGGAATTCATGGTGAGACAAACAGGGCTCAATTATGTAAAATGGGGCTAGAGTGTCGAGAGAAGGGTAGAGAATTCATGATAGGAGGACTGAACAAACTCTCAGCCACAGGAGTACAATTTGTCCTTGCTAACGATGTAGCTGATCCAGTGAAAACTCAGGCAACTGAACAATTGCAGGACACATATCCTGGAATTTTGATGATTGTAGGGTAACGAGATCAAAAGTCAGCAGTTGAAACAAGATAGAACAAAGAATATAGATACTAAAGTTGAAGTGGAATTAGCAGAGACCCTCTTTGATCAAATAGTTGAGACAATGCAAACATCTTTAGCTCAGATAAATTAACTGAGTTCCAGTAGAAAGATGGAACCTTAAAGAAGTTTTATCAAAAGGCATACACGGAAATGAAATGTGAATGTATCCCTGAGTGTTACTACCTTAAAAATGATATTTTAATTTAGAAACAGAGACCATCACGTATTCAGGAAGATGAGAAATGGGCAGAAATTCATCAAATCGTATTTCCAGTGAGTTATAGAAAGGAGGTGTTGCGACTGGCGTCATTTAGGAGTGATGAAAACACAAACTAAAATACTAAAACATTTTTACTGGCCTGGACAGCGCAAGGATGTAGTTGAATCTTGCCAGACGTGTCATCCATTGAAGGTAATTGGAAACCCACAGGCGGTAATAAAACCTGCACTTTTATTACCTATTCCAGCATTTGAAGAACCTTTTACAGGTGTCTTAATTGATTGTGTAGGTCCCCTACCTCAAACAAAATGTGGGAATCAGTATTTGGCCACAATAATGGATGTATCAACTAGATTTCCAGAGGCCATCCCATTGCACGATTTTATAGCTGAAAGGATTGTTGTGGAATTACTCATTTTATTGACAAGATATGGACTACCAATAGTGATACAATCAAATCAATGCTCACATTTAAGGAAGTTATGGACAGCTGAGGAATGAAACAATTGAAATCTACTGCACACCATCCTGAGTTACAGGGAGCGCAAGAAAAATGGCATCAGATATTAAAGACCATGTTGAGGACGTATAGTATCCAGATGAATGAGATAAGGGAATTCTGTTTGTACTTTTTGCAATCAGGGATACAGCAAATGAATTGACCAATTTGAATCCATTTGAATTAGTTTCTGGGCATGAAGTGAGAGAACCACTAAAAATGATTAAAGTGAAATTGGTAAGTCAGAATTCAGAGACAAGATATTTAGACTATGAATCAAATTTGAGGAAACAATTGAATAGTGCTGGGAAGTTACCTAGACAACATTTAAAAGTGTCTCAGCATCTAATGAAATAGGAATCAGACAAGCAAACAGAATTTCATAATTTTGCTATCGAGGATAATGTGTTAGTGTTATTTCCAGTGATAGGTAAACCATTGCAAGCAAAGTTTAGTGGACCTTTTCAAGTCGAATGAAAATTTAATGCAGTGAACTACTTAATAGGGACTCCGGATGGAAAGATATCCCACAGTGTGTATCACGTGAATATGAGCAAAAGGTATTTTGACAGGGAAGCAAAGCAAGAGGAGAATGTATTATTGAATAGAAAACAGAGGGAAGAACCAAGCCCGATTCTGAATTGGACATTTCTCAAATTAAGTTAGACAATGAAGAGGTTGCCAAATATTGGATGAAATAGTTGAGTTACCTTCCCAAGGAAAATCAAAATCAACTGAAAGAGTTATTACGATCACATGGGGAGATAAGTGGAAATAAGCTGGGAAGTACTAACCTAATTATGCATGATGTAGACATAGGAGGTGCTGTTCCGATTAACCAACATCCTTGTTGACATAGCCCTCGAAAGTTGGCACAGATTCAGATGGAGATTAAACACAAGCCCCAAGATGACATTATCTAAATAAGTTGCAGTGACTGGAGCTCACCCATAGTTTTGAAGACAATGTTGAGAAGGTGGGACAAGCAACTTATATTTCTAAGTTGGACGTGCTCAGAGGATACTGACAGGTACCTTTCTCAGAAAGATCAAAGACAACTTCAGCTTTCGTAACACTGAATGGACTGTATCAGTTAAAAGTATAGAATAGAACAGAATCCATTCAGTGTGGTAACAGACCCTTCAGCCCAACAATTCCGCACCTACCCCCCGAAGTGTAACCCACCCACATCCATGCCCCTACCCTATTATCATAAACACATCCCTGACTAATGCACATAACTACACAAACTTGGACACTGTGGGCAATTTCCTATGGTCAATTCACCTAATCTGTGCATTATTTGATTGTAAGAGGAAACTGGAGCACCCAGAGAAACCCACACAGACATGGGTGAGAACATGCAAACTCCATACAGACAGTTAACCCCAGGTTGGAATCGAACCTGCGTCCCCGACATTGTGAGGTAGAAGTGCAAAATACTAAGCCATTGCACCGCCCTTAAGTGGGCATGAAAATTCCATCAGCCACATTTTAGAGACGAAGCAATAAGGTCATTGCCCGATTACCCAACTGTGTCATTTTTTTATTCACACATGGAAGGCACATTTGTAACATTTATCCAAATTGGTTGATCAACTTCGGAAGGCGGGCGTAGTGATAAACCTGGCTAAAAGTCAATTTAACAAAGCCTAAGTCCTCTTCCTTGGCCATGTCATTGGACACGTGCAAATGCCCCCACGGGATGCAATACCAAAGGTAATTGGGGAGTGTCCCATACTACCGACAAAAAGAACAGCACTACGGTTGCTGAGATTGAGTTGATTTTATAGAAAATTCGTACCTAATGTTCACAGTGTTGCTGTTCCACTCACTGAATTGCTACAGAAGCAGAAAAGGTTTCAATGGACAGCAGACTATCAGAAGGCATTTGACAGCCTGAAAGCTGTATTAACCACTGTCCAATATGAGCCACTCCTATTTACACAACGCTATCGATGCAGGTGATGTGAGTATCAGTGCTGTGCTCTTGCAAGCAGATGACAAGAAGATAGAAAGACCTATCAGTATTTCTCCAGGAAGTTGAGCATTCCTCAGCAGAAGTATTCGACGTTTGAGAAGGAGACTTTGAGTTTCATGTTGGCATTATAACATTTCATATGTATGTTGTCAGTAATGCACCAGGGTGAATGATATACGCTGATCATATCCCATCGACGTTTGTGGACAAAAATGCCAGATTGTTTCGCTGGAGCTTGTTGGTACAGCCATTCAGTTTGAAAATTGTGGCAGGACGAGAAAGTGTGATTGCTGCATTGTCAAGACTCGAAATTAGATACAGTGGCATTCGGTGACAGGAGTACAACAGACTGAGGCGGAATGTAGTTGCACATATTTGCATGTTTCTAGTCAATATAACATATATGTGTGTGTTTAGAATACAATCAATTTCTTTTAATGGGTTTTAACAATGAAGTGATCTTTGGATATTATTGGTTCTTTTATTTAAGGGGGGAGGTGCACTGAAGCTGTTCCTAGAAGAAGGTTACGTTGTCCTTGGGGTTTTTTTCAGAGAGGTTGTAAATGACACTGGTTCCAAAATGACTCAAGTTGGATGGATTTTATGACCAATATGTTCACAGCTGACAGATACTGTCTTAGGCAGAAGGCTTTTTTAAAAAAATCTTGTACAATGAAGGAGGAATGGCCAGTCTGTCTGCTCATCTGTCCTCTGGTCTGGTTTGTGTATGTGTGTGTCTGTCCATATCTGTGTATGTGTGTTGTGTGTCTGTCCGTGTGAGAGAGAGAGAGAGAGAGAAAATAAAGGATGCTTGAGCCTTTCTCTCTCTCTCTGACTTCATTGTTTTATGAACCTGTGTTTCATTTACCTTATGTGCCAAGGGGTGTTTATGGAAATTGTTGCAAGTATTTTGGAACGGAATCATTAAGTTTGGATAGTCTCTTGTGTTGTCAGATAGGAAACGTTATTCGGTATTCTGTCAGATTAGATTAGATTACTTACAGTGTGGAAACAGGCCCAACAAGTCCACACCGACCCGCCAAAGCGCAACCCACCCATTCCCCTAATTTACCCCTTTTACCTAACACTACGGGCAATTTAGCATGGCCAATTCACCTAACCTGCACATCTTTGGACTGTGGGAGGAAACCGGAGCAAACCCACACAGACACGGGGAGAATGTGCAAACTCCACACAGTCAGTCGCCTGATTCGGGAATTGAACCCGGGTCTCTGGTGCTGTGAAGCAGCAGTGCTAACCACTGTGCCACCGTGCCGCCGTGTTCTTTGTGTTATGAAGGTGCAGAGGTACTTCATAATATTTGTACTTCATTCAGTAATGTTGGAAATGCATTCCGTTTTGCTTACAACTACACAGTCTGACGAGGTGATGGTCTCCTGGAATACCCACGGTACACTTGCTTAAAATAAAATAGCAAATTGAGAGTCTGGGCTACCTCCTAGAAATGTTTTGAGAGGGCTGACCTGGTCTATAACAGATTACACTTGCAAACATTCATTAGTATATTTCAGTACCTGTTTTCTCCATCACTGAACGCCTCCATCTTCCTTCATCAAAGTCACAAAAAGGCGTTGACAATTACGTTTTCTCTTCCTGCCAGGTGTATAATTTTCAAATTGAATGGCCGTAATAATAATCTTTGTACAAACAGTCTGGAAGTTTTGTGCTTGAACTTCTCTAAACATTTATGGAGTTTTGATATATGTACAATTATCTCAGTCGCCTCGCTGGCAGTACAAATATTGAAATGTTGCAAAACCAAGTGCAAGGTTTCCTTATCAATCATAGAATATTTCTATTGATGTTTATTCAATTTTCTGTAAAAGATCGAACAGGTCTTTCTAACCTCTCATTACCTTACATAGAACATGGAGCATAGAACAGTACAGCACAGTACAGGCCCTTCAGCCCTCGATGTAGTGCCGGCCATTTATTCTACTGTAAGGTCAGACTAACCTGCATACACTTCATTGTACTAACTTCCATATGCCTATCCAAGAGTGGCCTAAACAGCTCTAATGTATCTGACTCTACTACCAATGCTGGCAGGGCATTCCACACACACCACTCTCTAAGTAAAGAACTGACATCTCCCCAAAACCTCAGCCAATTGCCTTAAAATTATGCCCCCTCATGATAGAAATTTCCACGATGGGACAAAATCTCTTACTATCCACTATCTATGCCTCTCGACATCTTGTACACTTTTATCAAATCACCTCCCATTCTTCTTCACTCCAACGAGAAAAGCCCTAGCTCCCTCAACCTTCCTTTATAAAGCATGCCCTTCAGTCCAAGCAGTATCTTGGTAAAACCCCTCTGCACCCTCTCAGAAGCGTCCATATCTTTCCTACAATGATGCGACCAGAACAGAATGCAATATTCTGAGTGTGGTCTAACCAGGACTCGATAAAGCTGCAGCAAAAACTCGCAGCTCCTCAGCTCAATCGCCCTGCTAATGAAAGCCAACATAACATAGAGCCTTCTTACCAACCCTATGGGTGCTTGCCACCTCAAATTGGGTGGCAACTATGAAGGATCTATGGATATGGACCCAAGCCCCTCTGTTCCTCCACAATGCTCAGAATCCTGCCTTTAACCCTGTATTCTGCATTCAAATGTGACCTTCTGAACTGAATCACTTCACACTTTTCCAGGTTGAACTCAATCTGCCACCTCTCGGCTCAGCTCTGCATCCTGTCAATGTCCAGTTGCAAACTATGAAGCGTTCACACTATCCACAAATCCACCAACCTTCATGCCATTTCCAAACTTACTAATCCGCCCTCCTGCTTCCTCATGCAAATAATTTATAAAAATCAAAAACAGCAGAGATTCAACAACAGATCCCTGTGAAACACCACTGGTCACCGAGCTCCAGTCTGAATAGTTTTTATCTACTACTACCCTCTGTCTTCTATGGGCTGGTCAATTCTGATTTCCCTGTATCCCATGCCTCCTTATTTCTGAATGAGCCTACCATGAGCAACCTTATCGAACACCTTACTAAAATCCATATACAACATGTCCACTGTTCTACCTTCATCAATGTCTTTTCCCAAATCCTCAAAGAACTTAATGAGACTTGTAAGGCATTACCTGCCCCTCACAAAGCCATGCTGACTACCTCGAATCAAACTATGTTTCATTGACTAGTCTTCATGCAAGAATACAACATCGGACCCCATATTACTAGCACCTTGAATGGCTTTGCGTAATTAATAATGGCTAACACTGGAGCAAATGCCTTCCGACAGTCTGCTGTCCACTGACATTTTCTGTGCTTCTTCAATAAGTCAATCAGTGGAACTACCACGTTGCTAAAATTTGGTTCCACCTGATGGCATATGTCAGGTAGCTCCGTTGTTTGGGTGTCTGGCTTGTCATTCACTGTGTCCCCCCTCAGTCCAGATTTTTGCAAGGAAGCAGATGTTCTGTGAAGCTCCCTCGAAATCTTATATATTTCAAGAAGATCATTTCGGAAGGACGAGGTGACATGAACGAGGGTGCAGAGGAGGATAACTAGGATGTTGCCTGGGCTGGAGGGTTTGAACAATGAGGTAAGAAAGGATAGGCTGGAGGCTGTTTTCCTTGGAGCAGCGAAGGCTGAAATGGAAACTTTTAGAAATGTACAAGA
The DNA here is from genome assembly GCF_004010195.1 of Chiloscyllium plagiosum. NCBI lineage: Eukaryota > Metazoa > Chordata > Chondrichthyes > Orectolobiformes > Hemiscylliidae > Chiloscyllium > Chiloscyllium plagiosum. The sequence goes on from NC_057757.1 coordinate 8,558,364, forward strand.
TAATGAGGGATATAAATAGGGTGAAGAGGAAGGCAGCTCCTCCATTTGTAGTGGGGTCATTAACCGAGGAAAGGGGGCATTTATTTCAGATAAAGGATAGAAGGCTGAGAGGAGATTTGTGGCCAATTGCTTTTCACTCAGAAGGTGAAAAGAATCTGGGACTCCATACCTGAAAGGGTAATGTGTCACAAACTCTTTCACTACACAAGCCATATTGGGTGGGGCTCTTAAGTTGTAGTGGTAGCGTTCATACCTTTGGGCCAGGAGGCTTCAGGTTCAAACCCCCGCAGGATATGAAATCGTCTAAACAAAACATTTATTTTTTAAAAAGATCTATAAGAAGTATTTCGATAACCACTTGTTGTGCCATTGCTTCAGGACAATGAGCTAAAAGCTGGAAAACGCAATTTAGTTGCAGCCAGGTCTCGGTGGTGGGGTGTGGGGTTTGGTGGTGGAGGGCTGCCATGTCCACAATGTCCTTAAATATCAATAAGTGCATTACATCACATGAATGATGCTGCAACATTTAGACCTCCATTTGACAACTATTCAAGGATTAATCCTTGTCCCCGTTTCTCTCTTCAGTTGATTTGAAAAGCAAAATATTTGACCTTTTGTGACTACAAAAAGAAATGTGAACTTAATACATAACGTCCTTTGCTCTGTAGAAATGTGTCTGAGTGTAAGTGAGTAGCTGAATGTGTTTGTTTAATGACTGTGATTAATCCCAATCCCAATGGGGCCATGATTGACACAGGAGAGCGTTCCCAGTATAATATGTAGGAGGAATCCTCTCTAAGTGCCAGTGAAATCCTTGTTTCTCCTTGAATGTGTTTCGAGGACTGAAGCCCCATGCTGGAATTATACGGAAGCTCATGTCTCAGCCAAAGTGAGAAGTCCGGCTGGACCTTGATTGCACTGCTCAGGATACAGTTTGTTTTCCGGGATATACAGAAATTGTACTATCCCATCCTGGCTGCTTTTGGTGGTCCGTGTAAGTTACTCTTCCCAGATTTTATCTGTGCAATGCATTTAAATGTTATGATGGCTACTTCTGTTTACTATCCATGAGTTGGAAGTCTAGATTGCCTGGGAATTTCAAAGTCTCATGTTGTAAAATGTGGGCGATCTCTTTATATAAATGGCTATTATTTTCATTTGTGACCTAGTGTACGGGGAGAGACTGACTTGGTTTCCTAAGATTTATTAGAATGGCGGGGAAACTCCGAGAAATCTACAAAATTAGAAACAAATTTCTCATGGTCAAGGCAGGATCGATGTTCCTGATGACCTGGGAATCCAGAACCAGGGGGTCACAGTCTAAAGTTGAAACTTTATTGCTGGAACAGCACAGCAGGTCAGAATTCCAGCAATAAAGTTTCAACTTTGATCTCCAGCATCTGCAGACCTCACTTTCTCCTCACAGTCTAAAGGTCAAACTTTCAAAGGTGCCAAAGGTGGAATGGAGCAGACTGATCTTTAAGGAGGTCTGTAAGAAGTATTTAGATTGTTACGACACGAGTTAAACCACTCCCGTCTAATTTAATGAAGTTTAGTTGCAGTCAAGTCTTTCGTGGGTGGCATGCGCACAATGAACTGAATGGCGTCCTTCTGCGCTGTGCATTACATCACATGAACGATGCTGCAACATTTTGACCTCCTTTCGATTTTGGTTCAAGGATTATTCATTGTTTTCGTTTCTCTCTTCGACCAATTTGCAAAACAAAAATGTCTGTCCCTTTGTGTTTTTAGAACAAAATCTGATAACTCAGCTTGTAATGTCGTTTGCTCTGTAGAAATGTGTCTGAGTGCAGGCGAGTACCTGAGTGTGTTTGTGCAGTGATTGTGATTTAACACCATTCCCCATGGGGCCACGATTAAAACAAGACGTGCTTCCCAGTGTAATGTGTACGAGGAATCGTAGGGAAGGCAATTTTGGACGCAGATGAGGAGAAATGACTCAGAGCTTATTGAATCTGTGGAATTCTCTGTCCCAGAAGGCAGTGAAGGTCAGAACACTGAATGTCTCCATGAAGGAGTTAGCTAAATTCCTTCGGGTTAAAAGGCGAACAATGAGGGGGACTCATTTGGATGATCAGATTGAATGGGGGAGCAGGTTGAAGGGCAGAATGGCCTCCAACAGTGATACAATCCGATGTTTCGATGTTCATTCCAAGTCCACGGTTAGTTAGTTCAAATTTCCAAGATTGCCCGCATGAACTTTGTCTTACAACAAGCTCAGACCCAAACTGTCGCACCAGAGTGTTTTTTTACAGCTGCAGCATGACCACACGATTCTAAAACTCAAACCCTCTACCAATAAAAGCTAACACACTGTTTGCCTTCTTAACAAACTTACCAACCTGGTGACAACTTTCAGGGATCTGTGCACAAGGACTGCTCGTCCACACTACCATGAATCTTACCATTAGCCCAGTACTTTGTGTTTCTGTTGCTCTTTCCAAAATGAATCACCTCACACTTTTCCGCATTAAACGTTATTTGCCACCTCTCAGACCAGCTCTGCAGCTTATCGTTGTCCCCTTGTAACCTGCAACATCTTTCGGCACTATCCACAACTCCACCAACCTTAGTGTCATCGCAAATTTACTAACCCATCTTACTTTGCCTTCAACCAGGTTATTAAAAATAAGGATAAACAGCAGTGGCCCCAAAACAGATCCTTGCAGTACACCACTAGTAACCGAGCTCCAGGATGAACATGTCCCATGAACCACCATCCTCTGTCTTCTTTCAGCTAGCCAAACCACAAAACCACCCTCAATCCCATGGCTCCGTATTTCTGCAATAGACTACCATGGGGAAACTTATCAAACATTTTACTGAAATGCATACACACCACTTCAACTAATTTATCCTCATACACCTATCTGATCACCTTCTGAAAGAACTCAATGAGAATTGTGAGGCATGAGCCACCGCTCACAAAACCTGTCATACATATTAACCAACCTGTTGTGGTAAGATTGACCAGGTCCACCTGTGCCGCAGTATTTCGTGCTGTCTCCTTTCCAATAATACTGAGGATCTGTTATATTTGTTGTTACACTAGATAGCACTGCAGGTCCACATCTTATCCCCCAAACAGTTGTCCACTCACTGAAGCTAGTTATTTTCATTTGCATAAGCCCCTCTTGACTTGCTTTTGCAACATAGATTCATGTCATCTGGAAGTATAAATGAGGGTATAGAAGGATGGGTTAGTAAATTTGCGATGACATGAAGGTCGGTGGAGTTGTGGATAGTGCCGAAGGATGTTGCAGGTTACAGAGGGACATCGATAAACTACAGAGCTTTGCTGAGAGGTGGCAAATAAAGTTTAACACGGAAAAGTGCGAGGTGGTTCACTTTGGAAGGAGTAACAGGAATACAAAGTACTGGGCTAATGGTAAGATTCTTGGTAATGGGACGAGCAGAGAGATCTTGGTTTCTATGTACATAGAGCCCTGAAAGTTGTCACCCAGATTCATCCAGTAGTAAAATCATTAACATAGATTGTAAATAGCTGGGATCCGAGTTCTGATCAGCAACATCATTATAAGTGGTTACAGTTCTGTCCCTCAACATGAGAGTTATTCCGATCTGTTTCTGTTGGATCGCCAGCCCTATATCCCTGCTAACAGATAGTCTTCAAATCCACCTGTTCTTATCTTGTCTGCTGGAGTTTCCTGGATAATCAACGTGTTCCATTCCTGAGTATGTCTGTGCGACGATTTGAGTGCAATCGGAACATAGTACAGTTTAGTATGAAAATGTAAGGATAAGTGAATATTTATATGCCCAAATCTTAAAATTAATATTAATACGGGATTTTATTCGTAAGTATAGGTATTTTAACTCCAGTGTTCATAAACTGAAATAGAGGAACTGAAGCGTTTCTGACCAAGTATGCAGAAGATACAAAGATAGGTGGAGGGGCAGGTAGTATTGAGGAGGCAGGTTGGCTGCAGAAGGATTTGGGCAATATAGGAGAGTCTACTTTAGATTCCAGTATCTGCATTATTTTGTCTCTAACCAGCAAAGACGTAGCAGATGAAGTACAGTGTGGGAAAGTGTGAGGTCCTGCACTTTGGTGGGAAGGATAGAGGCAGAGATAATTTTCTAAATGCAGACTAAGCTCAGAAATCTCAAGTGCCAATTGTCCTGGGAGTCTTAGTCCAGGTTTCTCTTAAGGTAAACTTACAGGTTGAGTCGATAGTTGAAATATTGTTATTTATCACGAGAGAACAAGAATATTAAAGACAGGGACGCATTTCTGAGGCTCTACAAGGCTCTGGTCAGACCACATTGAGAGTATTGTGAGCAATTTTGGCTCCCATACATCAGGAAAGATGTATTGGCCCTGGAGTAGATCGAGACGAGGTTCACGAGAATGATCCCAGAAATGAAAGGCTTAACATATGAGGATTTGAAGACCCTCGGGCTATACTCATTGCAGTTTAGAAGGATGAGGAAGATCTAATTGAAACTTATGGACTACTGAACAGCCTGGACAGAGAGTGGACGGTCAGATGATGTTTCCATTTATCAGAGAGACAATGATGCGAGGGCATGCCTTAGAGTAAAGGGGAGACATTTTCGAATGGAGGTAAGGATAAACTTCTTTTTCCAGAGGGTGGTGAATCTATGGAAGTCACTGTCACAGAATGTTATGGATGCTAGATAACTGAGTATGATTAAGACAGAGTAGGTCGGTTCTTGAATATCAATGGGATCAAGGGTAATGGGGAGAATGGGGTTGAGACACCCACCAGCCATGATTGAATGATGGAGCAGACTCGAAGCGTCGAATGGCCGAATTTTTACTCCAACATCTTATGGTTTTATGGTTTAAACTGGGGACCCCTGTAGTAATATTTGGTGTGTAATCTTACTGAATAGGTTTTGGAAATCCAAACACAGTACATCATTCAGTTTAAAAACTGAAAGTGCTGAAGAAACTCAACAAGTTTGGCAACATTTATGGAGAGAGAAACAGAGTTAACATTTTGAGACCAGTATGCTTGGAAGGCGAAAGGTAGATGCAGGTTTAGGGCGATAGTGATGCGTCGGAATGGAGGGTGGGGCGGATAGGTGGGAAGGAAGATGGATACATCGGAATGTACAAGAGCGTGGTGCCGAGTTGGAAGGTAGGATCTGGAATGACACGTGGAGAGGTGAGATGAGGAAACTGATGAAATCGACATTGATGTCATGTGGTTGGAGGATTCATAAGGAGGAAGATGTGATTTTCTTCCACCAAGCGTCGAATGCCTTGGATTAGCGGTGGAGGAGGTCCAGGGCTTTAATGTCTTTGGCGGAGTGGAAGGGGAAGTTAAAGTAGTTGGCCACAGTGCGGTGGGGTTGTTTGATGCGTGGCACTCAGAGATGTTCCCTGAAGCATTTTTTCATGTTGGCTTCTTGTTGCCCCAATGTAGAGGAGTCAACATCCAAAAGCAATGGACACAGTAGATGAGGTGTTCGGATGTACAGAAAATCTCTGCCAGATGTGGAAGAATCCTCCACCGCTAAATCCTGGCCACCCAACAAGGTTCACATCGTTAAAGTTACAGGGCTGTGAATGTCTGAATTACAAAATGCTCATACTTATGAACGCAATTTTATACACAGCTGTAACTTTAAAAATACAACACACTAATATCTCCTGTATTTGTGAATAGTTCTTTTATATTGTCCTGCATTGTGTTCTGAACTACACAGAGATTGACTTGTGAACACATTCACATCCCCTGGTGGCTGTAAGGTCTGTATTTTCAGTATTGGAATTGGATGAGGACATAAATTAGAAGCAGAGGTAGAACATTCAGCCCCTTCTCCCTGAAGACCCATTCATTAAAATCTGCTTGTTACTTAAATCCATGTGCCTTCTGACCCTCAACAACTGGTAGATCTGAAATAGCATTAAGGTTTTCATTTCTTTATCTTATCATTATTTATAGCTAGACAGCAATCTTTGCCATAGCCTGTGCTAATATTGATAAAGTACTAGTCCTACTCAGTCACACTTACTACTGGCCCATTTCTCATTTGTTATTGCAGGATCCCAAAGCCACTAAGTTGACACTGCTAACCTTCATCTGACCTCACCTTTTCACTTCAGTCTCTGCCTTAATTCATTTGGATCCGTGTTATTCTCTTTAATGAGGAGAAGTCAAAATGGCTGGTGTTGCTCTCCCTGGAGTGGGAAGGGTCAGCATGAAACTGAGTGACACGAGAAACAATGAAGGATTCTGACAGTGGGGATCTGGAGAAACTGGTCCCAAGCCAGGAGTGTTAACAATGAAATAACACAGATCATGGGAATTGATGAAGGTTTGACACGAAGGATGAGTTGTGCTGAATGATAAAAGTGTGACGATGCTGTGACTTTCAGGGGTCACATTGTCCTGTCTTTTTTAGGAAGAAGGGTTGAGACAGAGGTGCTAAACGGTCTGCTCAAAGCCAATAAAGGAAACAGATTGTGAAGCCTTGTGTTTTTTTTAGAAGTTGTAACAGTAGAAGCAGTCTGAATGGGTGGTGTCACGTTCCAACAGGACCCAGGTTTTTTGTTTAACATTTGTCAGAAGCTGGTTGTGGCTGCTCTTATTCATTTTCCTGTGACATTTAAAAGCTGGGGTTCACTTCCTGCTGCTGGTGCTGCATGTGAGATGACCCATTTTACTGATCCTGTCTTTGCCAAGGCTGTGTTTATGGGGTGTTACAGTATTGAAACAGTAAAATAAAGTGTGTTTTGCTTAAACTCGAGTGGTTTGCACAATTGAATTGTATCTGGACTGCAAAGCCTTACACTTCACCTCAGAGTACAAGAAAGTTAGGGTCTCGGCTATCTTCTTAATATATCTAGTGGGGGTCTCGTCTGTTCCACAACTTATGCAAAAAGAAATTGACCCACAATGCCTGGTGGAAGTTGATAATTGCCACTTTCAGTCGAAGTATTGAATATAAAAGCAGTGAAGCTTTTTCTTTTAAAAAAAATATAACGTTCGTAAGGCCACAACTGGAGTACTTTGCCAGTTCTGGCCGCAGGATAAGATGGATATGATTGCATGTGAGAGGGTGCAGAGGGTTCATGTTGCCTGGGCTGGAGCAGTTCAGCTATGGATGAAGACTGGATAGGTTGGGATGTTTTCCTTCGAGCAGAAAAGGCTAGGGTTACTGGATTGAAGGCCAAGTTGGATCTTCATTTCTGAGCGGCAGAGACAGGTCGAATCCTTTCCCCTTCACAGAGGGATTAGTAACTAAAAGACGCGGTTTTATAACAAGGAACAGGGGGTTTTCAGTAGAAATCACAGAATCCTTACTCTGCAGAAAGCGGCCATTGGGCACATCGAGTTTGCAGTGACCCACCCTGGACACTGCGGAGCAATATAGCATGACCAATACAGCCATGCTGGGCAATAGAGGGAGAGCAGAGGAAACCCACACAAACACGGGGAGAACGTACAAACTCCACACAGGCAGTCACCCAAGGCTGGGATCGAACCCAAAGGCTTGGCACTGAGAGGCTGCCGTGCTAACTCCTGAGCCACATTGAGAGACGGCTGAATGCAAAGAATTGTACCTATCTGGAACTCACTGCTGAAAAGGTGGTTGAAGCAAGTACTATTTAGAGGAGCATTCAATGGCATTCAAGGCTATGCCCACGTGCTGAAAAATGGAATGAGAATACTTTGCTTCAGTGTGCAATACTGAGAAGTATCTTGATGTTTCTGTGGACAGCGTGAAACAGATTGATAAGCTAGAACAGGTTAATGTTAGGCGGGAGAATATGCTGGAAATTTTGAAAAATGTAAGGATAGATAAATCACCGGGTCAGACAGGATTTACCCTCGGTTACTACAGGAAGCAAAGGAAAAGATTGCTGCACGTTTGGCTATGATCGTTGCATCCTCAGTGACCGCTGGAGTAATGCCAGATGTTTGGAGGGTGGCACATGTTATACCCTTGTTCAAGAAAAGGAAAAGGGATAATCCTGGGAATTACATGCCAGTCAGTGGCGGGCAAAATATTGGAGATTGTTCTGAGAGACAGGATGAATGATTACTTGGAAAACCATAGTTTGATTAGAGATAGTCACCTTGGCTTTGTGAGGGACAGGTCATGCCTCACAAACCTTATTGAATTCTTTGAGGCTGCAACAAAATGCGGTGGCACGATGGTACAGTGTCACAGTGATTAGCACTGCTACCTCACGGCGCCAGAGAACTGGGTTCAATTCCGGCCTCAGGCAACTGTCTGTGTGGAGTTTTCACATTCTCCCCGTGTCTGCGCGGGTTTAATCCGGGTGCTCTGGTTTCCTCCCACAGTCCAAAAACGTGCAGGTTAGGTGAATTGGCCATGCTAAATTGCCCGTACTGTTAGGTGCAAGGGAATGGGTCTGTGTGGGTTGCTCTTTAGAGGGGCGGTGTGGACTTGTTGGGCCAAAGGCCCTGTTTCCACGCTGTAAGTAATCTAATCTAAAATACGTTGATGAAGGTGGATGTGGTGTACATAGATTTCAGTAAGGCATTTGATAGGATTCCCATAGTAAGCTCATTCAGAAACTAAGGGGGGATGGGATACAGGGAAGTTTGGCTGACTGAATACAGAATTGGCTGGCCCATAGAAGACAGAGGGTGGTAATAAATGGAAAAAAATAAGTAGCCTGGAGCACAGTGACTAGTGGTGTTCTGCGGGGATCTGTTCTGGAAATTCTGCTCTTTGCAATTTTTATAAATGATTTGGATGAGGAAGTGGATTAATAAGTTTGTTGATAAAACGTACATTGATGGAGTTGTGGAGGGCTGTTGTTGGTTGCAATAGGATATTGACAGGATGCAGAACTGGGCTGATAAGTGGCAAATGGACTTCAACCCGGAAAAGTGTGAAGTCATTCATTTTGTAGGGTTGAATTTGAATTTGAAAGCAGAGTTAAATGCAGAATTCCTGGCAGTGTGGAGGAACAGACGGATCCTGGGGTCTATGTGCATAGATCTCTCAAAGTTGCCGCCCAGGTTGATAGGAGGTTGTTAAGAAGATGTGGTGTGTTGGCTTTCATGAGCAACGCGATTGAGTTTAAGAACCGTGAGTTGATGCTGCAGCGCTATAAAGCCCTGGTTAGACCACATTTGGAGTATTGTATTCAGTTCTGATCACCTCATCATCGGAAATTTGTGGAAATTTTACAGAGAGTGCAGAAGAGGTTTATCAGGATGCTGCCTACAAAGTAGAATTTGAGGGCGTGTTATATGAAGGAAGGTTGAATGAGCTAGGCCTTTTCTCATTGGAGAAAGAAGGATGAGATTTGACTTGACAGAGGTGTACAAAATATTGAGAGGCACAGAGAGAGTGCATAGCCAGATAATTTTTCCCATTGTGTAAATTTCTATAGGGAGGGGGCATAATTTTAAGGTGATTGGAAGAAGTTTTAGGGGAATGTCAGAGTTAGGTTCTTAACTCAGAGAGTCGTGGGTGTGTGGAATGCACTGCCAGCAGTGGTAGTAGAGTCAGCTACATTACTGATATTTAAGTGACTCTTGGCAAGGCAGATGAAATATAGTATAATGAAAGGTATGTAGGTTAGTATAATCTTTGAGGAGGATACAAGGCCGGTACAACATCAAGGGCAGAAGGTCTGGTACTGTGTTGTACTATTCTATGTTCTTTGTTCTATGTTCTATGTTCTAGGTGGATGTTTGAAGGCCAGTGTGGCCATGATGAATCGAAGGGTCGCTTCCTGGGCTGAAAAACTCTATGGCTCAATGAGACCCGACTGAGATGTGCAAAACAGAATTGTGCAAACATTTGAAGGGGATAAGTATTGGAAGAAGTGATAGTTACTGGCCTAGTTGGATTGCCCTGAAAAAGATGGAACACAGTTAGTCTGGAATTGTTTGTTTTCGGTGTGCTTTGTCATGATGAATTATTTTGTTTGCATGCAGTGTGGTGATATGCCCTAAAGACCATAATCTTAATACATGAATGATGTAAAATGCCTGAAAAGGTTCATTGCAGCTAACCAAGTCATATCTCAAATAAAACCTATCTCCTTGCTCCACAACAGCAGGTTATATTGAGTTCTTACAGAGAGGGATCTTCCTCACATCCTCAGGTCAGAGGATAGTGATGAGATCTTCAATCATTGCTGACCCTTCTTATAAAAGAGAATACTGAGGCATGAGCATTTACTATTACTAATCTAACATCTCTCAATCATATTAAACCATTGTTGCTCGCTGCTTTAATGCCTTCTGAGAATGTGCTCAGCAGTGATTTTAAATTCCCTGTTAAGACCCACACTGTTAGCTATAATGAAATAATTTCACTATCTGTAGTCTGCGTTCATGCGAACTTTTACATGGTCTTATTACAATTTGTGACCACATTAACTTGGTAGTTGACGAGCTGATCCACCACAATCTAAGGTAGTGAACTCTATAGATTCACAGCCCTTTGAGAGAAGAATTTCATCCTCGTTTCTGTTTCAAATCTGACACCCCTTCATCTCAACCTGTGATATTTTCCTCTGGATTACCCCCACAAGGTGAAACAGCTGCTCTATATTGACGCTTAAAAACTCCATTAATATTGCCTTTTCTCTTATTCTAATCTGTCCCGTTTGCTTCCTTCTAGTTAACATGGTGACAATTCTAATCCTATATCGGGGTAAGTGCGCCCTCTCCAAGTCTGCCACGCGTTACCTGATAGCCATTGCAGTAGCAGATCTACTGATCATTATCTTCGATCTAATATGGAGGCATATAGCTTCAACTTATCGTTTGGAATTCAGTTTCTTGCTGTATATCCCAGTGTGTAACATCCACGCTGCTGCGCTCTACACAGTGACTGACTATTCAGTCTGGTTCACAGTCGGTTTCACATTCGATCGCTACATCGCCATTTGCGCCCAGAAGTTGAAAACTAAATACTGCATGGAGAAAACAGCGACTGTGGTTCTAGCAACAATTGCTCTGCTATTCTCATTGAAAAATACTTTCTGGTATTTTATGTTCACAAGTCGATATGAGTTGGCAAGTCTATCTTGGCCTTGTTACGTGACAACAAGTGTTGCACAATCAGAAGTGTGGGGTGCTATCGAATTCGTCCACTATATATTGACGCCATGCATTCCATTTGTTGCGATCTTGCTGTTCAATGTTTTAACGATCAGGTACATTTTAGTGACTAACAGAGCCCGCAGCAGACTCCGGAGTCATGGCTCCAGGGGGTGTCCCAGTGACCCTGAGGTGGAGAGTCGCAGAAAGTCCATAATTATCCTGTACGCTATATCAGGGAACTTCATATTGTTATGGGCAGTCTCTATGATCCACAATATTTATTGGAGAATGATTTACCTCGGTTATCAGACTGTGTACCTCCCTGTGTACATTAGGGAGGTGGGGTTCATGCTTCAGCTTCTGAGTTGCTGTACCAACACCGCCATCTACGCAGTAACACAACGCAAATTCAGAGAAGAGCTGAAGTATTTGTTTTCATTTTCATTTATTACCAATAAAAAATAATTTAAAACAGGAAACAAAATTATCACCTGTGCATCATTATTTGTCTCTGGCTTATTGGTTTCTGCACTGGGATATAATGGAGAAAGTGTATTGCTTTGTAATAAGGAGTAGCTTTGTGATCATTCAACAGGGCGAGGAAGTGAATGGAGCTTCATGGCAGAAATGGTGTGTTCTCAATACTGAGATACCAGAGTGGGCCCGAGGCAAATGAACAAATGGGGAAAAACTTAGATTTGCTCACAGCCACTATTTTATATTCGAACAGCACTGACATTGACTTTATAAACAGGGAAAAACAAGTTAGACTGGCAACATCTATACATTTTGGAAATATTGAAAATTGTTACCATACTAACATCTAAGATTCTCTGACCATAACCCCTTGAAGCTGAGGTTGTCTCTCAGGATTTCTTGCTCTCTGTGTGAATCCCAGATAAAAACTCTCTCTCTCTCTCTGACTTATATTTTGATATTTCCATAAGAAATGTGTGTGTGTGTGTGTGTGCCTGCGCACACTTTTGTGTGTGTGGGTGGGTAGGTGTGTGTGTGAGAGTGTGTGTGAGTGCAGGCGTTTCTGTTTGAGTGATGTTCTGTGTGAGCGTGAGACCCAACCTGTGTGTATCCAACTTGAGGGTCAATGATTCCATGATGGAACTCCTAATACTGACATACTTACTCACTCACTCTCTCTCACACACATCCTAACCCACAGGTACTCACACAGATACGCTGATACACACACTTTCATTCACATACATTTTCATGCACAGATACTGATTCTCACTCACTCACCACTCACACGCACACTCATTGAGTCATAGAGTCAGAGATGTATAGCATGGAAACAGACCCTTCGGCCCAACCCATCCATGCTGAACAGATATACCAACACAATCCAGTCCCACCTGCCAGCACGCTTCCCATATCCCTCCAAACCTTACCTATTCATATACCCATCCAAATGCCTATTAAATGTTGCAATTGTACCAGCCTCCACCACTTCCTCTGGCAACTCATTCCACACATGTATCACCCTCTGTGTGAAAAAATTGCCCGGTAGGTATCTTTTGTATCACCTTAAACCTATGCCCTCTAGTTCAGGACTTCCCCCCACCCCCCGGAAATACGTTGCATATTTACCCTATCCATGCCCCTCATAATTTTGTAAACATCTATAAGGTTACCCCTCAGCCTCTGACGCTCCAGGGAAAACAGCTCTAGCATGTTCAGCCTCTCCCTACAGCTCAAATCCTCCAACCCTGGGGACATCCTTGTAAATCTTTTCTAAAACCTTTCAAGTTTCACAATATCTTTCCGATAGAAGGAGACCAGAATTGCATGCAATATACCAACTGTGTCCTAACCAATGTCCTGTACAGCCGCAACATGACCTCCCACCTCTTGAACTCAATACTGTAACCAATAAAAGAAAGCATACCAAACACCTTCTTCACTATCCTATCGACCTGCGACTCGACTTTCAAGCAGATATTAATCTGCACTCCAAAGTTTCTTTGTTCAGCAACACTCCCTTAGACCTTGCCATTAAGTGTATAAAATGCAACACCTCACCTTGATCTGAATTAAACTCCATCTGCCACTTCTCAGCTTATTGGCCCATCTGGTCAAGATCCTGTTGTAATCTGAGGTAACCCTCTTTGCTATCCATCACACCTCCAACTTTGGTGTCATCTGCAAACTTACTAACTGTATCTCTTATGCTTGCATCTCAATCATTTATGTAAATGACAAAAAGTAGAGGACCTAGCACCTATCTTTGTGGTACTCCACTGGTCATAGGCCTCCAGTCTGAAAAACAATCCTCCTCCACCACCCTCTGTCTTCTACCTTTGGTCCAGTTCTGTATCCAAACGGATAGTTCTCACTGCATTCCGTGAGATCTAACCTTGCTAATCAGTCTCCCATGGGGAACCTTGTCGAACGCCTTACTGAGTCCATATAGATCACATCTCCTACTCTGCCCTCATCAATCTTCTTTGTTACTCCCTCAAAAAACTCAATTAAGTTTGTGAGACATGATTTCCCCACACAAAGCCATGTTGACTATCCCTAATCAGTCCTTGTCTTTCCAAATACATGTACATCCTGTCCCTCAGGATTCCCTCCAAGACCTTGCCCACCACCGACTTCAGTCTCACTGGACTATAGTTCTCTGGCTTGTCCTTACCACCCTTCTTAAATAGTGGCACCACGTTAGCCAACCTCCAGTCTTCCGGTAACTCACCTGTGACTATCGATGATACAAGTATCTCAGGAAGAGGCCCAACAATCACTTCTCTGGGTACACCTGATCAGTTCCTGGGGATTTATCCATCTTTACCCGTTCCAAGACATCCAGCACTTCCTCCTCTGTAATATGGACATTATTCAAGATATCACCATCTACGTCCCTACAGTGTCTATCTTCCATATCCTTTTCCATAGTAAAGACTGCTGAAAAATAGTTAGTATCTCCCCCATTTACTGCGGCTCCACACAAAGGCTGCCTTGCTGATCTTTGAGGGGCCCTATTCTCTCCCCGGTTACCCTTTTATCCTTAATGTATTTGTATAAACTCTTTGTATTCTCCTTAATTCTATTTGCCAACACTATCTCATGTCCACTTTTTGCCCTCCTGATTTCCCTCTTAAGTATACTCCTACTTCCTTTTTACTCTACTAATGATTCACTCGATCTATCCTGTTTATACCTGCCATGTGCTTCCTTCTTTTTCTTAACCAAACCCTCAACTTCTTTAGTCATGCAACATTCCCTATACCTACCAAGCTTTCCTTTCACCCTAACAGGAATATACATTCTCTGGATTGTCATTATCTCATTTCTGAAGGCTTCCCACTTTCCAGCATCCCTTTACCTGCGAACATCTGCCCCCAATCACCTTTCGAAAGTTCTTGTCTCACACTGTCAAAATTGGCCTTTCTCCAATTTAGAACTTCAACATTTAGATCTGGTCTATCCTTTTCCATCATTATTTTAAATCTAATAGAATTATGGTCACTGGCGCCAAAGTGCTCCACCACTGACACCCCAGTCACCTGCCCTGCCTTATTTCCCAAGAGTTGGTCAACATTTGCACCTTCTTTAGTAGGTAGATCCACATACTGAATCAGAAAACTGTATTGTACACACTTAAGAAATTCCTCTCCATCTAAACCCTTAACACTATGGCAGTTCCAGTGATTGACAGTCAGGAAGGGACTGAAGGAGATTTGGATTTCCAGATGACATCAGATCAGGGCAGAATTATATTGTTCTGTAACTGACCCTTTAATCCCATATGCATCAATTTTTCTCTCAATTCCAATTGGAGACCTTTTCTCATCCCCTCTCAGTAATTGGACCCTGACAATTCCATATTGCACTGTCTCCCATCAATCTTCATAGGATCCCTCTGGGAGAGGGTAAGAGTAAGCAAGGCCTTGCTGTTAGTATTTTACTGAGATACCATCAGGAATCCCTCCTCAGACCGAGTGTAAACAGTCTCTGCAAACGAACATCCCATTCACAAGATGGAGCAATGTCTGAGTGAAAACAGAGACTGCTGTGCTTCCCCGGTACAGTCCCAGAGACTTCTCAGGGCGAGATTTTCTGGACCACATTGAACTGATAGAAACATAGATACCAGGAGCAGGAAGAGGCCGTTCAGCTCCTCTAACCCTGCTCTCTCATTCAGTGTGATCACGGCTGATGATCCATCTCGACACCATATTCCCACTTTCTCTCCATACCCCGTGATGTCTTTAATCTGTAAAAACATCATCAAGCTCTTCCTGAATCTATGCAGGGACTTAACCTCCGCACTTCCAGACATCCAGACCCAGGGAAGGTTTGTCCCTGAAGGAGGGCAGCTTCAGATTTGCAGGAAGAACACAAAAAGCAGAATGTTTCTGTTTAAAATGGGGAGAAATTCTGAAATGTGATTGTCCAGGGTGTTCTGCTGATCTTGTACACAAATATCAGAAAGTTAACATTGTGCTAATACCAGGAAATAGAAGAGCAAGCAATTATTTCAATGCAAGATGCCGAACAGGGAAGGCAGATGAACTCAGGGCATGGTTAGGATCATGGGACTGGGATGTCAGAGTGATTACATAGACGTAGCTCAGGGATGGATAGGACTGGCAGCTTCATGTTCCAGTATGCAAATGCTACAGGAAGGATAGAAAGGGGGCAAGGGAGGAAAGGGAGTGGGTGTTTTTGATCAGAATTAATATCACGGCTGTTCCTGAGAATACATCCAGTGAAGTTATTTGGGTGGAACTGAGAAATGAGAAAGGGATGATCATCTTATTGAGAATGTATTATGGAACTCCCCAATAGTCAGCTGCAAGTTGACTGAGGTGTCAGTGGGGGAGCACTTTGGGGCTAGTGACCGCAATTCTATTAGTTTTAAAATAGTGATGTAGAAGGATAGGCTGGATCTAAAAGTTAAAGTTCTAAATGGGAGGAAGGCCAATTTTGACGGTATTTAAATTAGATTGGATTTCCTACAGTGTGGAAACAGGCTCTTCAGCCCAACAAGTCCACAATGACCCTTCGAAGAGCAACCCACCCAGACCCATACCCCTAACTAATGCACTTCACACTACGGGCAATTTAGCATGGCCTATTCACCTAACCTACACATATTTGGATTGTGGGAGGAGACCAGAGCCCCCAGAGGAAACCCACGCAGTCACAAGGATAATTTGCAAACTACACACAGGCAGTCACCTGAGGCAGGAATTTAACCCGGGTCCCTGGCGCTGTGAGGTAACAGTGCTAACCACTGAGCCACCGTGCCACCCCAAATGAAACCTACCTAGACCCATTCCCCTACCGTATATTTACCCCCGACTATGGACAATTTAGCATGACCAATCCACCCAACTGACACGTCTTTGGACTATGGGAGGAAACGCCACACAGACAGTCACCTAAGGCGGAAATTGAACCCGGGCTCCTAGTGCTGTGAGGCAACAGTGCTAACCACTGAGCCACCATATGTTCAAAAGTTGAGTGGGGGCAGATATTTGCAGATACAGCGACGGCTGGAAAATGGGAAACCTGCAGAAATGAGATGACGAGAATCCAGCGACAGTATGTTGCTGTTCGGGTGAAAGGTAAAGTTGGCAGGGGCATGGAATGCTGGGTGACCGGAGAAATTGAGGTTTTGGTCAAGAACCAGAAAGAAACATATGTCAGGGATAGACAGCAGAGATCGAGTGAATCCTTAACAGAGTTTAAAGGCAGTAGGAGTATACTTAAGAGGGAAATAAGGAGCTCAAGAACAGGTCAAGAGATAGCTTTGGCAAATAGGGTTAAGGAGAATCCCAAGGGATTTTATATACACATTAATGACAAAAGTGTAACCAGGGAGAGAATAGGGCTCCTCAAAGATCAGCAAGGTAGCCTATAAGTAGAACTGCAGGAGATGGGGGAGATATTAAATGATTATTTTGTGTCAGTGTTTACTGTGGAGAAGGACATGGAAGATATAGAATGAGGGGAAATAGGTGGCGATATCTCGAATAACGTCCTTATCACAGAAGAGGAGGTACTGGATGTCCTCAAGGTGGATAAATCTCCAGGAACTGATCAGGTGCACACTAAAACTCTGTGGGAATCTATGCAAGTGATTCTTAGGCCCTTTGCTGAGACATTTGGAACATCAAATTTCACAGGTGAGGTGCCAGAAGCCTGGAGGTTGGCTGACATGTTGGCACACTTTTGGAAAGCTGGTAAGGAAAACCAGGGAACTATAGACCAGTGATCCTGACATCGATGGTGCACAAGTTGTTGCAGGGAATCCTAAGGGACAGGATTTACATATGCTTGGAAAGGCAAAGACTGATTATGAATCGTCAACATGGCTTTGTGCATGGGAAATCATGTCTCACAAACTCAATTGAGTTTTTTGATGAAGTAATGAAGAGGTATGATGAGGGTAGAGTGATGGACGTGATCTATGTGGACTTCAGTAAGGCATTCGACAAGGTTTGTCATGGTAAACTGGTTAGCAAGGTTAGATCACATGGAATTCAGGGAGAACTAGTCATTTGAATATAGTACTGGCTCGAAAGTAAAAGACAGAGTGTGGTGGTGGAACGTTGTTTTTTAGATTGGAGGCCTGTGACCAATGGTGTACCACAAGGATTGGTGTTGGATCCACTGTTTTTCACATTTATATAAATTATTTGGATGTGAACTTAAGTTTGCAGATGGAACCAAAATTGGAGGTGTAGTGGACAGTGAAGAAGGTTACCTCAGAGAACGATGGGATCTTGCAAAAGAGAAAGTGAGAGAGAGCGAGAGAAAGATACATCGAAACTGAGTGGAATGTAATTAAGGGGATCAAAGTAGTTTATACATGGAATAACAGATATCCAGGAGTGAGTTACTGACTGGAATGTAATCAATACATCATTCATTAAAAAAAGAGATAGCCAAGTGTGAGTTCCAGCCTGGCATCTAGTTGAGTTGGTGAATGTGCATAGTCACAGATCTGTTGAAGTGAGTTACATACTGGAATCCTATCAAGGGGTTCAGGGTGGTTTGTAAATAGCATAACATAAAGCCTTTTCAGGTTTTGTATATTTGAGTCCCTCAAATATTTGGCGTTTGAAAAGAAAGACAGACATTATCTCTCATTCACTAGAAACAGGTTCTGGAATTTGCATTTTAATCACCTTCAAAGAGTTGTCTTCACTGACATTGCCTTTATAAATAGGGGAAAAAGAAGAGAGACTGGCAACATCAATACAGTTCGAAAATATTAAACATTGGACCCACACTAACATATAAGATTCTCTGACCTTAAACCCCCCGAAACTGGGCAGATCGTGGGGATAATTGCTGAGGTTCTGTCTCAGACTGTCCCTGCTCTCAGTGTGACTCCCAAATATAAGTCTCTTTCTCCGACTTATACTTTTATACTTCCATTAAATTTGTCTGTACTTCTCTCTGTGATTTTGCGTGTGTGTGTATGTGTGTATTTTTGCGTGCGCGCTTCTGACTGTGAGTGAGCATATCTGTGTGAGTGAGAGACCGTGCCCGTGTGTGTCCCGTTTTGAGTGTCAATGATTCCTGATGGAACTCCTAATGCTCTCTCTCACACACTCTCTCACACTCACTCACACTTACTCACATTCACTCACATTCATTCACAGATACTCACACTAATGAACAGGTATTCACAGACCTGCCCAAACACTCTCACGTGCACTCACACATACTCATAAACGCACATTTTCGCACACACATACACTGATTGTCACTCACACATTACTCACACTTATGCCCACTCACTCTCATTTTCGCTCACTCTGCCATTGAGGATACTTTCAATGGTTTTACAAATCAAATAGCAGATATCCAAGAGTGAGTTACAGTCAGGAATCTAATTGAGGGCTCCAGGGAGTTTTATATCTGGAAAAACAGAGTCAGAAGAAAGTTACGGACAAGAATCAAATTGAGGGGTTCAAGGTTCTTTTCAGATAGCGTAACAGTTACCTGGGAGTGAGTTATCGAAATGATAGAAATTATAGGGTCATGCAGCACGGAAACAGGCCCTTCGGCCCAACTGGCCCGTGGTTGCACATTTCCTATCTTCACACCAATAAATGGAAGAATTGGTGCATCAGAAAATTGGAGAATTGGTGCAGTGCATACTGAAATTTAAGAATGCTGGCAGCAGGAAAGTCATTACAGAGAACTCCGAAATGGAAGAATTGGGCGAGGGCAACACTGAGTAGAGAACTTGTTCAGGGCATTAGTAAATAGGGGAATTGGGACATGGTGGAACTACATTACAGAATTGATCCATGGCACCACTAAATGCAGAGAAAAACTTAATGATAAAATTCGGCATCAGGAAATGGTAAAATTGTTTCAGCGAAGCATTAAATGGAAGAATTGGTCCAGAGCTTCTGGAAATATTGCACGAGAATTGGTGCATGGCGCCAATAAATTAAACAACTGGTTCTAACTGATGCAAGGGACCAACAATTTAGATGAATGGAAAAAAAAACGAAGTGGGACTGGAGGGGAAGAGCATTAGTAAATAGGAAAATCACTGCAGGGCATCAGTAAATGGAAGGTTGTCACAGGGCCCTCCCTCAATACTGATCAGTTGAAAGTGCTGCATGACCTCAGTCCTGAACGTCTCAATGGAAGCACTCCCTCAATTCTGACACCTGAGGCACTACCTCAGTATTGACCCTTTGCCAATAAGACACTCCTTCAGGACTGACCCTCCAACAATGAGGCACAGACTCATAACTTGCCGACTGACAGTAATGTACTCCCACATTTCTGACTCTCTGACAATGAGGTACTGCCTCAGAACTGACCCTCTGACATCATAAGACCATAAGGCCATAAGACATAGGAGATGAAGTAAGGTCATTCGGCCCATCAAGTCCACTCCGCCATTCAATCAATCATGGCTGATGGGCATTTCAACTCCACTTACCCGCATTCTCCCCGTAGCCCTTAATTCCTTGTGACATCAAGAATTTATCAATTTCTGCCTTGAAGACATTTTGCGTCCCAGCCTCCACATCAAGGCCCTCCTCAGTTCTTACCCTCTGAACAACGAGGCCTTCCCCATTTCTGACCCTCTGACAACGAGGCGCTCCCTAGTTCTGACCCTCTGACAAACAGGCTTTCCCCAGTTCTGACCATCTGATGGTGCTGCAAGACCTTAGGTAATCCTCTAATTGTGAAGCACTCCCTCAGTTCTGACCCTTTATAATGAGGCAATGCCTCAGTATCAACCCTCTGGCAAAGGGGCACTGGCTCAGAACGGACCCTCTGACAATGAGGCAATCCCTCAATTCTGATCCAATTACAAGGAGGTTCTGCCTCAGTAGTGACTGTCTGACACTGACCCTCAAAAGTGCTACACTCCCTCATTTCTGGACCCATTGCAGTGAGACAGCGCCTCAGTATTGACCCTCTGACAATGAGGCACTCTCTCTCTAAATATGAGGCAGTCATTTAACTCTGATCCCTTACAATGCGACACTGCCTCAGAACGCACACTGCCTCAGGACTGACCATGCAATAATGAGTCCTTCCTTCAGTACTGAGGAGAAAGTGAGGTCTGCAGATGCTGGAGATCAGAGCTGAAAATGTGTTGCTGGAAAAGCGCAGCAGGTCAGGCAGCATCCAGGGAACAGGAGAATCGACGTTTCGGGCATAAGCCTGACCTGCTGCGCTTTTCCAGCAACACATTTTCAGCTTCCTTCAGTACTGACCATCTGACATTGATACCCTCCCACAGAACATCCAGGGATTCTTTAATGGAGTTTTCATATTTGGAAATCCTGATGTTCTTACATAACTCTATGCCCCGAGCAGCGTTTTATATATATATATATATAGTGTGTATGTGTGTGTCTGTGTCATTGGGGCCCTGTATCATTAGGTGATTAAAACGATTAATCTGGTACTTATTAAGATATGAAACATTATTTTCTGGATCTGTGTACACAAATCACGGAATCTAATGTGAACGTGTCATCAAATATTCGGAGGATACCTGATGATTTTCCAATTATTCCCGGGGATGGGACACGGGAAGTGAGGAAGCCTCACTGGGATTGAACAGGGGACATGGACACCATGAACCCACTCAAAAAGACAAACGGATGGATGTGGGGATTTGCAGATGTTCCGGAAGTGGAGAGACAAACAGACAGATAGACACACACACTGACCATGGGACAGGGTGTGAGAGAAGGAGTTTTGGATGTAGAGATGGCAAGTGAATGAGTAAAATATTGTCCGGTTCTGAAATCTAATCGAGGAGTTAGGTGTTGGATTATATATGGAATAACAGGCACCCGGGAGTGAGTCAGAGACTGGAATCTAATTGACGGGATCAGGGTGGTTTATATATGGAATAACAGATGCCCGGGAGTAAGTTACAGACTGGAATCTAAGCAAGGGATTGGAAATCTATGGAATAACAGATATCTAGCAGTGAGATACAGACCGGAATGTAATCAATGGATCATTCGAATTGTTTATAAAAAAAGACACCCAAGTGTGAGTTACATAATGGTATCGAGTTGAGGGGTTTGAGGTAGTGAATGTACATAGTCACAGATCTGTGGGAGTGAGTTACTATTGGAATCCTATCGATGGGTTCGGGGTCGTTGTAAATAGAATAACAAAGAGCGTTTTCAGGTTTTATATATTTGAGTCTCTCATATATTTGGAGCTTGGAAAGTAAGGCAAACATTGCTGGGTAATTGCTGAGGTTCTGCCTCAGATTATCACTGCTCTCAGAGAGTCTCCGAGATATAATTCTCTTTCTCTGACATATTTCTATATTTCCATCAAATGTGTCTGTACTTCGCTCTGTGTGATGTTTTGTTTGTGTGTGTGTGTCTGTGTGTGTCTGTGTCTGTGTATGTGTCTGAGTCTGTGAGTGTCTGTGTCTGTGTGCCTGTGTCTGTGTCTGCGTCTGACTGAGTGAGCATATCTGTGTGAATGATAGATTGTGTCAGTGCGTGTCCCGGTTGAGTATCAATGATTCCTGATGAACTCCTGACGCTCTCTCACACACATTCTCTCCACACTCTAACTCACGCTCACTCAAACTTACTCACATTCACTCACATTCATTCACAGACTGACACGGATGCACAGATACTCACAGACCTGCCCAAACACTCTGACGTGCACTGACACACACTCATACATCACATTTTCACGTCCAGTGACTCTCGCTCATAAATTACCCCCCACACACAGACATATGCCAATTACTCTCATCCTCGCTCACTCCTCCACATTTGATATGTTCAAGGGATTTACAAATCAACCCACGAGTGAGTTACAGTCAGGAATCTATTTGAGGGCTCCAGGGGGATTTATATAAGGAACAACAGAGTCAGAAGAAAGTTACAGACAGGAATCTTATTGTGTGTTTCAAGGTGTTTTTCAGGTAGCATAACAGTTACCTGGTAGTGAGTTACTGAGATGATAGAAATGGGAGATTTAGTGTAAGGTTATGAGTAAAAGGTAGAATTGGTCCGCATCAGTAAATGGGGGAATTAGTTGAAGGGTATGAGTAAATGGGAGAATTATTATAGGGGTATGAATAAATGGCAGAATTGGTGGGCATCAGTAAATGGGAGACAGGGTAGAGGGGTATGGGTAAATGGGGAATTGGTATAAGGATATGAATAAATGGTAGAATTGGTGGGAATCAGTAAATGGGAGAATTAGTTTAGGGGTATGAGTAAATGGGAGAATTTGTGGGCATCAGTAAATGGGAAATTTAGTATAGAGTATAAGTAAATAGGAGAAATAGTATAGAGTTATGGGAAAATGGGAGAATTGGTGGCATATAGGAGAATTGGAGTAGGGCACTCCTGAATGGTAGATTAGGGATATGGCATCAGTAAATGGGACAATTAGTATAGGGGCATGAATAAATATTAGAATTGGTGGCCATCAGTAAATGGGAGAATTAATATAGGTATATGAGTAAGTGGGAGAATTAGTAGAGGGATATGAGTTAATGGGATAATTGGTGGGCAGCAGTAAATTGGAGAATTGGTGGTCTTCCATAAGTGGGCGAAGTAGTATAGGTGTATGAGTAAATGGGAGAATTAGTAGATGGATATAAGTAAATGGCAGAATGGGTGGGGATCAGTAAATTGGAGAATTAGTAGAGGGTCATCAGTGAATGGGAGAATTAATACAGGGTGTGAGTAAACGGGAAAATTGGTGGGCATCTGCAAATGAGAGAAATAGTATAGGGGTTTGAGTAAGTGGGAGAGCTGGTGGCCATCAGTAAAAAGGAAAATTAGTTGAGGGGTATGAGTAAATAGGAGTGTTAGTATAGGTGTGTGTGTGTAAATGGGAGAACTAGTATAGGGTTATGAAAAAATGGGAGGATTGTTGTGGTTCTGTTCGCCGAGCTGGGAGTTTGTGTTGAAAAGCGCTGTTGAGACATGTTTCCCTCTCCTGTGCTGACAGGATTCTTGATCCATAACTGAATCTTTCTCTGTTCCTATCCCCAGGTTAACATTGTACCATTTAGTCTGCATTGTCCCTCCTCAGTCTTTGGAGAGTTAGTGCTGACTCAATGAGCCAGAAGGCCTTTCTCGGCATTGCAGGAATGAACATAAATTGATTTATGAATAATCTTGACCGCACCACAATTATAAAAGTGAGGGCTAACTGCGGCTGGGTGGGAGAGGGGAGATGCTTGGGTGATTTGAGAAACTGGTGCTCTCTGAACTGACCTTGCATTGAAAATTCAATGCCATGGGAGAGATGATAGCCTCTTGAGAGAATTGCTAAGACCATTAATCCAGAGATCAGTGTTCTGTGGAGATAAGTTTAATCTTTGCTCTAGTGGTATGTAGTGGGACAAAGGGAACTTAGTGTTCAGGTGCACGGTTCTCTGAAAGTGGAATCAGAGGTAGACAGGGCAGTGAAGAAGGTTTTTGGCACATTGACCTTCCCAACTGCGTCAGTATAGCAGTTGGGAAGCTATGTTGCAGTTGTACAGGAATTGGTGAGGCCACATTTGGAGTATTGTGTTCAGTTTTGGTCACCTTGTTACAGGAAGGATTTTATTAAACTGGAAAGAGTGCAGAAGAACTTTACAAGGAAGTTGCCTGGTCTCAACTGTCTGAGTTATAGGGAGAGGTTGGCCAAGCTATGACATTTTTCTTCAGCGCATAGGAGACTGAGGGGCGAACTTATAGAGGGGTAAAAGATCATGAGAGGCATGGACTAGGCAAATGCACTCAGTCTTTTTCCGAGGGTTGGGTAATCGAGAACTAGAGATCATCAGTTTAAGGTTAGGGGGAAAGAATAAAAGGAAATGTGAGGGGCAATTTTTTATTAAAAAAAGGGTGGTATGCATATAGAATGAGCTTCCAGTGAAAGTGGCTAAGGCGGGTGCATTAACAACATTTAAAAGGCATTTAGACAAATACATAGATAGGAGAAAGACAGTGAGCCAAGGACATAGCAAAGTTCCTGTGCATTTGGCACTATCAGTGCCCAGGGAAGCAGGGAACATCCTAAATGTGCTCGCTGGACTCTGGACGTTGTCCAAATAAGGTTGTTTCCTTCGAGTAGGTATCTGTTACCCAAAATATTTCTTCACCTGTCACATGACTAGCTCGCTCTTTACGAAAGAGAAACTTCTCCTGAATTGAGCTCCCAATAATTTATTGAACATTGGCTGGTAGTGGGCAATATCTGCTTATAGCGATGGACCCATCAATCAGCAAAACAAACTTCCCATTGGCAGCTCACATCTTTTCCATTCCCTCCTCGATATCGGTCAATTTGACATTTACCTGGGTTGATCCCTTTCGTTTCATCAGCTCCGAATATCACATCGATGCTTTGTTTTAACACGGCAGGCATAAGTAAGATTTCAGCAATGGCATGGGGTATTCATTGATTTTGCTGCAAACTCAGCGATCTGGTAACCCAAATAGCTGAAAGCAAATTTCCAAAAATGCTCAAATTTAAAACCAAAACAGCTGCCGATACTGTAGAAACAGAAATCCTGGAAAAGCTCAGCAGGTCTGGCAGCATCTGTGGAGAGAAATCGTTAACGTTTCAGGTCGAGTGACCCTTCCTCAGAATTGATGGCAGCTATAATGTTTTGAATTTAGAATCGGTGCGAACACCAAAACATGTCTGGGCAGCTTGCACACATTAAAATAAAACAGATATGCCAAAGATCTGAAAGGAAAACAGAATTTTTTGGAAAAACTCAGCAGGTATGGCAGTATCTGTTGAGAGAGCAAACAGATTTCAGTTCAGTGACCCTTCTGCAGCCTTTTAGCAACTGTGTGGCTCTTTACTGAGCACAAGCAGGATTCTGGGTAATCCAATATGGAGGACAGGAAACAATTGTGGCTGTAAGAGCTGCTCCTTTTTTGAGGTATTTATTAAGTACTGGAGCTGATGTCCACAAATTCTAGGAGCAGTAATTACTGTTTAATAAGCTGCTGCATTGTTTTGGAACTTTGGAGAGAAAAAATCAAAATAAAGGACAAAATGACAATATTTAAATAACATCTGGAGGGGTACATGAATAGGAAGGGTTCGGAGGGATATGGACCAAGTGCTGGCAAATGGGACTGGATTAATTTTTGGACATCAGGTCAGCAAGGATGATTTGGACTTCGTTTGTTTCTGTTTCTGTGTTGCACCTTTCTATGACTCTATAATCACTGTGGCTCAGTGGTTAGCACTGCTGCCTCACAACATCAGGTTCGCAGGTTTGATTCCAGCCTCGGCAACCCCCTGTGTGGGTTTCCTCCGGGTGGTCTGATTTCCTTCCACAGTCCACAGATGTGCAGGTCAGGTGAATTGGCCATGCAAAGTTGCCTGTAGTGTTAGGTGCATTAATCAGAGGGGAATGGGTCTGGGTGGGTTACTCTTTGGAGGGTTGGTGTGGACTTGTTGGGCTAAAGGGTCTGCTTCCACACTGTAGGGAATCTAATCAATTCCATGAATATTATTTCATCTCAAGCCAGAAATACGAGCCGTGACCGTTGCATGTCTTAGCGCTATATGTTTGGTCCTGTGCATTTGCAGACAGACTGCATAACCAAGAGGATTTCCCTTCTCCTGTACATACACAATGCCTGGTGTGAACTAACAACAATATACAACGAGATTCCGGAGGAGATCAGAAACAAAGATATGCCTGAGGCTAAGATAAAGTGATGGTGCAACCCGAAAATCTTGTTAACAACCACTGCCCCATTGGAGGGAGTTTACCAAACCCAAAGCCAAAAGCCCTACTCACTAGATTTTGGACAAATGCCATTGTAAAATATAGGAGTTTTGAGGGGCGTGACAGGGTCAGTGCTGAGAGGATGTTTCCCCTCATGGGATAGTCTAGTCCCAGAGGGCACAGTTTCAGAATAAAGGGGCACCAATTTAAGACTCAGATGAGAAGCAATTTCTTCTCTCAGAATGTTGTGAGTCTTTGGAACTCCTGGGCACAGAGAGCTGCAGGGACCGAGTCCTCATGTGTATTTAAGGCTGAGATCAATAGATTCTCAATCAGCAGGAGAATCAAGGATTATCAGGGAAAGGGGAGGGAAATAGACATGAGGAGTATGGGTCTGCCACGATCCTATGGAATGGGAGTAGCAGGCTCAAGGGCCTGAACAGCCGACAATGTGATCAACGGTGCCCTCAACCGTGTCTCCTCCATTTCCCACACCTCTGCTCTCGAAACTCAGATGCTCCCAATCCCAAAAAGGATAGAATCTCCCTGGTCCTCACATTCCTATCTATCAATCTCCAAATCCAGCATACCAACTTTGCCATTTTTTCAACCTTCAGTCAGACCCACCAACAAAAATATATTTTTTACCCCACCTCTATTTGCGTTCCATAGGGACCGCTCCCTCTGTGACTCCCTCATTAGGTTCACACTCCCCACCAACCCCCCGCCACTCCACACATCTGGCACCTTCCCCTGCCACCATAAGAGGTGCAAAACCTGCGCCCACACCTCCCCCCTCACCTCCAACCAAGGCCTTGAAGGGTCATTGCAAATTAGACAGAGATTTACTTGTACATCCTCCAACCTCATTGACTGCATCCAGTAATCTCAATGTGTGTCTCCTGTACTTGGAAGAGTCCAAGCGCACGCTTGCAAAATGGTTCAGAGAACATCTTCAGGGAATGCATTAACAAATCACGCCTTACCGTGGGCATCCACGTCAACTCCCCTTCCCCCTCTCCTGAGGACATGTCCATTCTAGGCCTCCCTTACCACCAACATGAGGCTGCCCACAAACTGGAGGAGGAACACCTCATCTTCTGCCACAGAACCCTACAACTACACAGCATCAACATTGAGTTTGCCGGTTTCCAAATCAACCCTCCCCCCTCCCACTCCATCCCAGATCCAACTCTCTAACTCAGCACAACGCTCTTGACCTGAACTAACCTGACCATCTTCCTTCCCACCTATCCGTTCCACCCTTCCTTTCGACCTATCACATTCACCTCCTACATCCTCCTACCTTTACCAAACCCCACCTTCCCTTCCTCCCATTTATCTCTCAGCCCCTTCCCCCTCCCCAGCCCTGAAGAAGTGTCCTGCTCTAACCATCAATGTTCCTGTTCCTCAGATGCTGCCTGACCTGCTGTGCCTTTTCCAGCACCACCCTTTATCACTGCAGCCTCAATGTCTCCCCCACCCTCCCCACCACCCCATTTCTTATGGTCTTCAGTGGGCTGTACCTAAACCCTGATGTCTGCTGTGCCAGTAGTTGATATATACCACACTCCTTCCCAGAAGGCAGCTGTGTTTTCTGCCAGTTGTAGGCCAGATATTGCCTTGGAAAAGTGCCCTAAACTGGGAGGTGAGTCTGTCTTCAGTTGCCAGTGAGTTGGAAGGTGAAATTTGGTTTGGGCTTTGCCACATTTCATGGTTAATTTCCAACCGTGGGAAAACAAAGATATGATTTGCGAATAGCAACTTCTCTCTTGGTTTTGTGATTTGTTTTGTTCTCAAACAAATGGAGATAACACAACGCAAACTAAGATATAATCTGTTCAACTTGATGGACCTAATAACAGGGAAAAATAAAGACGGGGTTTGGAGGAATGCAAGAAGGGGTTTCAAGAGTTGAAATCCAATAGAAACGCATTATTTTCCCAATATTTGTGCAAATGATGATGCACGGATACATACATACTGCGATCATCTTGTTTTATATGGATACATGTACATACATATGTTGCAGAACCTCAGCACGTCTGGCAGTCTCTGTAAGAAAAGAAACAGAGTAAACATTTGGAGTCTGATCTGGTTCTTATTGCATCATCCTGTTGCATCGTTTTCATTTTGCTGGGGTCCACCTTGAATTTTTCGAGCTTTCTTCAAAGAGTGGCCAGGGATCAGAGTAACAGATCGTCACTGAGACATCCAACCCCTTCTCCCAGGGACCGGTCTATTTTGGGAAAGAATCACAACAAGAATTTGTGTATAAACAGAGAGAAGAGGAGCAGGAGCAGGCCATTCGGCCCTTCCAGCCTGCACCACCATTCATTATGCTCATCACCGATCCTCCAACCCCATCACCTGTTACTGCTTTCCCCAACAAACCCTTTGATCCTTTTAACTCCAAGACCGAATCTAACTCCTTTCTGAAAGCATTCAATGTTCAGACCTCAATCATTTTCTGTGCTAGAGAATACCACAGGCCCAACACTCTCTGGATGAAGACATTTCTCCTCATCCTTAGACTGTGACTCCTGGTTCTGGACTCCCAAGACATCGGGAAGATCCTTCCTGCGTTTACACTGTCTAGTCATGTGTGCACAGCCAAGACCACCGCGGAAGCCAATCTCCCATTCATAGACTCCATCTACCCTCCCTGTGGTTGCAGAAAGGCTGTCAACATCATCAAAGATCCCTCCCACCCTGTAATACTCTCTCGCAACCAATTGTGCCAGGCAGAAGATACAGAAGCTTAAACACACACAGCAACAGGTACAAGAACATTATTAGACCACTGAATGGACCTCTCTCATTTCAAATCACATGTCCATCTTGCATTGACCATCTCTTTTACCATGTATACATCGCTCTGTGAACACCCTATGAACTGTATGTCCTTGTTTGTGATAATCTGCCTGTAATGCTTACAAAATAAAACTTTTCACTGTACTTATGTACATGTGACAATAATAAATCAAATCAAATCAAAGTCCCATTTGAATTTGATAGGATTCTATGATGTCCCCTCTCATTCTTCTAATATCCAGCGAGTATCGGCCTAATCGATCTAGTATCTCTTCGTACAACAGCCTTACCGTGTGCAAAATGAACATATATTACTGGCTGACCCTGAGATTGACTAAAGCAGCTAAGATCCCTGAGCCAAGTCATTGTTCAAACTCCATCTATAGACTATCTCTCCTTATAGAAAGGGTTTCTTCCAAGTCCAAAAACATGATGAGATATCTGAATTCACATTCCACCTGCTTCTTATCAGAAAGTAGAACATGATGTAAACAGGGGAATGCACTGGAGAATGCATGGCAACATTAGACATTGGCGAGATTAGTTCACAAGATTATTTTGGCCATCGCAGTGCAAGGATATTTTACTCCATTGCAAAACTCCTCTCGAAACTTCTTCTGGGTCACTGCATAAATAAATGTGTTTGTGCAGCAGCTCAGAAGCTGCAGCATGAATCCCAGCTCCCGTACGAATGTTGGCACAGGAACAGGATATCGCAAGTAATCCAGTTGTCCCAGTACTGAATAAGACATGAAGACCACCCACAGCAGAATGAAGTTGGCTGATATAACAAAGAGCAAAATGATGGATTTCCTTCGATTCTCCAGCTCTGGGTCATTGGGATTCTCTCCACTTCTCTGACCTCGGAGTCTACTGCGGGCTCTGCTGGCCTGTACAATATGCCTGACTGTTAATGCATTAAACAGGAGAATCAAGAGAAATGGAATAAATGGTGTTATAATGTAATGTGTTAATTCAACAACAGCCCATGCCATTGAAAGCGATACACCGAATGCTACACGGCAAAACCAGGAACTGTTTGAAAGCCAGTACTCAGTGGTGTACAGAAAATACCAAAATATGTTCTTCAAAAAGCTCAGCACCGTCACAATTCCCAGAATCACATCTGCCGTACTGGCTGTGCAATATTTCGATTTCAATTTCTGGCAACAAATGGCAACAAAACGATCAAAGGTGAACGTGACTGTGAACCAGACAGAACAGTCTGTGACTGAGTAAAGCAAGATGGCATGGATGTTACACAAACTGACATTCCTCAGGAAAATGAACTGCTCCCGGTAGACAATCGGAATCTGCCGCAGTATCAGATCAATGATGACAACCAGTAGATCTGCAAGTGCCATAGCAACCAGGTAGCGAGTCACACATTTGGAGAGACCACACTTTCCCCGGGACAGGATGGCTATTGTCACCACATTAACTGTGAGGAAATTGAAGAGAAGGAAATTATCCACACTTTAGGAAATAAAAACACTTTTTTTAGTGTGTTACTGAAACATAAATGTGGCTATGTAAATGCAGTCATAAAACTTTTTTTTGCAACCTGAAATTGATCAAAGATTCACTTTGCTTCCAGTGCTAGAAATGCATAATTTTACCCTCGACACTCAGTAATATCGATATTCATCATAACTACACCTATTAACAATGCATAACAATTTATGTAAATGAATGGAATAACATTTCAAGGAAAAGGCTGATATTCTTTTGTGAATAAACTTTGAGGTTCATCTATTTGAAATGTTTACAATGATTAAAGGGTTGTAGAACGGACAGTGATAAACTATTCCCTCTTGTGGAAATTTACGGTCAAATAGCCAT